>NW_008600785.1:66157-88599 GCF_000691845.1 Merops nubicus
TTTTTTTTATTGCATTGCTATAGCAGTGCACTGCAGTAATGACTTGCCAGCTCTTAGTTTGGGAAAGATTATTTGTGTTTGTGACACCTTGATCCCTCTAATTAATAAATGCTTGTAACTCAGCCTCATGAATCTTCTTTGTTTTGGCAGGCATCTGCATGCAACCAAAATCATTTATTAACAAAACTGAAAGGATGAACTGGGCCCACTTAGAAATCTGTAATGCAGGAATAGATAAATTTGATGTAATTGGCAGTGATGTCAATGTCTGTTGTGTCTATTATTGTCTTCCCAGTGTGTCAAAGTACTGCTGTGATCATGCACAAGAAAGTACATTTAAATATAGGACCTGGAGAGGCTGGGGCTGAGGACATTAGATCTAGGAGAGGCTGAAGACATTTGGCTTGTTTAGTGTCCTGCTGGGTGATATAACAACACCCTGTAGCTACTTAAAGAGCAGGTACAAAGATGGTGGAGACAAACACTTCTTCAATGCCAGACAGTGTGGCAGGGGCTATAGGTTGTGTCTTGTGAGATTGGGGTTGGAGACTGGAAACAACTTTTCCACCCAACAAGATGGACCAGCAGTGGATTTTCCATCCTCAGAGGTTTTCACAATGCAACTAGATGAAGCACTGGTTGATCTAATCTACTGTTGGAGTCTCTTGGGACACTGAGGTTCTGTGGTTTTATGGAGTCTGGGCCATCTGAAAGTATACAGCAGTGTAAATAATGCATGGGAGAAGGAAGCACAAGCAGAATTTGGAACAAATTTACCACCTAAACATTGCTGTAAGTATTGTGCAATTGATTATTCGGAGGTACCAAAGTCAAACCACGTAGATAAGAAAAATCCAACCTACATAGGTAGGTAAAGAAAATGTCAAGTTTTTTTTCTTTTTCCCCTGTTGGTTTGGGCAGGGATCTGGTTTCTATATTTCAGTAATTGTTCCAGTGCAGACTGTCAAACTAGCTGCTCAGTGGTTAGGATTAATAAAGTCAGCTCTTCACAAGAGCAGTATCTGCGACCTCAGTGGCTTGCCAGTGGCAGATCTTTCTAGCTCAGACCCCTAGAAGGGCACTGACTTAAATACAAGGCAACAAAGGAAAGATGCCCATTTGTACAAACTTCATTTATAATAGGTTTGTACTTTCTCGTTTGCATATAGAAGACACACATAAAAAGCTGCACATAATTACTGCTTTGTCTATAGGATTTGAAGATTTATATCTATCGCTCAGATGATAAACTAGAAGGTCTTAAATGTGAGCTGTAAAGTTCTAGGATTTAGTTCCCTGTGGGAAATTGTGTTATTTACTATGTTTGCAAGAAAGCAATAGGCAAAATTTAAGTAAAAAGAAAAACAAAGGATTAGATAAAGATTACTCTTATGGGATGTGGGAGAAGATTCTTTGCAGGCAATATAAAGAATAAAGAAGTGGGGAATCAACACTTTACAGTATATTAATTATCTGTACTACCATATTTGCCTTTGCTATGTATTCAACAGTAATTTGTGCTATGTAGAAAGCAGTGTTGAATGTGAGGAACTATCACATCTCACTTTTAATATTAGATGGAACAGGGTTGATTTTCTCTACCAAAAATTATCTGAGAATATAATGTCATATGTCATTAATATTACATAGGATAAATATGAATTTCCCTCCTTTAGAAATCTGTGATGTGAAGACATGATTCCATTGTCTAAATAAGTATCTTGGTTGCTGGGGGATGGCCTGCCTGGCCTCTTGCTGCTGCCTGCAGAGAGCAGAGGGCTCCTGGGAGGTTCCTGTTGGTTCTACCAGCAGTTCTCTTGTCCCGTCGACCAGGTTGTTCCAAAGTCTCTGTTAGAGCCTAGAGAATGGCAATAAATGCTGTTAAGTGTTGGCCATATGAAAGAAATGGATGCTGGGATTTTAAAGGATGATGTGAAAAACACAGCTGTTGGCCTTTTTAAGTGAACAGCCTTCAGATAACATAATTTTTTTTTTAAATGAATGTAATGTGTGGAGATAGAGTCAAAAGTTCCAGCTGATATAATTTGGAAGTATTTCAGCATATAAATAGATCTGGGCATGAACCACTATGGAAGATTTTAAATTGTTTTGCATTTGATTACTTAATGGTTTATGTATAGTTCATCTCAAGATCTGGAGTCAATGGTGTTTTATTTGACATTCAGGATGCAAAACATGGGTGTTTCAGAGCTTTTGGAATCAAAGCTACAGTTCACCTTTGTAATGGAGCTGTTTTCTTTCACCACAAATAAACCCATGGTAAATTGTTTCCATATATATGGGTTGCAAATATTAAATATTAAAAAGGCAAATAGTCTTCCTTTTCTCTGAGTATTTTTAGAAACATTCATTATACAGATGAAAAATACACATCCATTAAACTGGAGCTGTGTGGGGGTTGAAATATCTAAACCCATGCAGTATTTTAATGTTCACTGTTCTTGTCTTTGCTTTACAGAGTAAATAAAAAGAACTTTCTTTGTTCTTATACAAACATTAATAAAATAAAAATCTTACTTCAGCATGAGGTTTGCTTGAACAAAAAGGCAATATTAGGTCTTGGAATTACGTGACAAATGAACTTTCATCTCTTTTGTTGCACAAAACCCAGAAGGAGATCCTCAGCCTGTAGAAAACATCACTCATATTGGGTTTGCATTGGATAAATTTTTCCATATATATACAGCTCAGGGTGAAAAATGGGAGATAATGTGAGACTGGCCTTCTTGAGGGCTGTAGGCCAGAGGTACTTGTAGCCTGGCAAGTTTCCCAGGCTACCTGGGAGCAGGTACAGGCCTGTGCTTCCCATTCACAGCATTAACTCACGGGACCGTGCCAAAGCTTTGGGCACAGGCTGGCTGGGTGAATGAATTGATCTTGCATTTATGGACCCTTTCTTCTCTCTTCCTTCTTCACAGTAACAGAATGTTTGTTGGGTGGGGGAAAAAGAAACATTTAATACAGCGTAAGGAAAGAGTTTAATCTTTGGAAACAATGACTATTGATTTTTCTGATAATTCATATGTAAATACATTTGTTGTTCAATGACTTTGGATGAATGCTGTGAAAATTCACAAAATTCTGTGTTTATTTAATGTCTTAGAAAAATCTTTGTACTGCTATGTTTGAAGATATAATGCCAGTCCTTTTTTAATTATATCATGCTCTATATTCCCCTACCTCAGTAGCTGCACTGTTATTTTTATACAAAACTAAAGCATAGGTAATGTTGGAAGGACAATGTAGCCCTGGAAAAATAGTCAGTGATGTTTTTGCTGAGTGCTGCTTCAGCTTTGGCAGCCAGATGGAAAGAGATTTGATTTGTAATCACAGGACAAATGCTATGGTTGAATATTTATTGGCTGGAGCTGAAGGCTGGATGCTCTCTGCTCTCCTGGGAGGTGTGGCAGCTTTTACTCATGGCTCGGTGCTCACTGACGAGAGGATGGGAATGTACCACCACCTTCCGATATTTCAGTGTCTCAGTTTGTCTGTGGCACCTCTAGAGTTACTCAATTCGTTATTACGATTCCTGAATATGTATGAAAGGAGATAACAGAGGGATTAAATCATTGACGCGGGGAGCTGCAGTGTGACCAAGACCTAAGTCCCATGAAATGAGTGGGGCGTCTCCCATGAGCTGCGATAGGCTCTGAGGTGCACCTACAGAGAACAGGGGGGAGGAAATCTCGCTTTGCCACCGAGCTCTTCCCCCTTCATATGCGCTGTTGGGGTCATTCAGTAGAAGATTTCACTGAGGGATAAAAGTATAACTTCCTCCAAGCGTTGTTGCTTTGTGCTGCCAGAGGGGGTTGATTTTACGCGCTGCTGACAGTCCTACCCCTCTCGCCCACACGCTTTAAGTGCATATGTACTTGAAGCACGTTAGTGATCCATAGGACTCAGTTTCCACTACTGTATGGTAGATTTAAACAAAATGAATGTTTATTCTTGCTACTTACCAGTGTGTGGGAGGGTGGGATTAAGTTGCATAAAAAGCAAGAAGTAAAAAGAAGCAGCATTCCTTTTTTTTTTTTTTTTTTTCCCTGGCCTCAGTTTTCTAAGTGGAGATTTTAAAAGTGTCTCTTTTAGTCTGTAGACTTCAAATACAGATTAAGTTTTCAGTGGAAGAGATATACATTGTGTTTGAAGAAAGAGGGTTTTCAGGTAACAAAGTTATATCAGACAAGTACGTAATGCAGCAGTTCTTTTATTTGTCTTCCACTGACAGGGAATGTAGGCTGAATTTTGTTCCCAATGGAGTCAATAAGAAATCAGTGATGCTGATTTTGGAATAAGCAGGGTTTGGCTTGATACATGCAGGTTGCAGGCAGAAACACATAACATTAAAAAAAGCAACTCATATATAGAACATGCCCAAGTCTGTGGTATTCTAGTAATTATATTTTCATTCTTCAAGTCTTCACTTACACAAATGTAAGTGCGTGCACATTTAGATTTTGGTCTCGCTGTGAGTTTTGCCAGTAGGAACTTGCCACGGGCTTTCTGGTACTGATAAAAGCCTACTTAAATGTTCAGTATCTATAAAACAAGGTAATTGAATTAATGCATTTGAAATGGATCTTGTGTAAAACATAATGGAAAAGCACATTTACATTAATTTAAAGAATATTAACTTTAAAGTATTGCCTTGTAAAGCAATGTAATTCATTGGTCTGGAGGTAATTGTTAGCTAAGGTAGTGTAACTCCTGAGAAAACACAAGAACATTTGAGCTACATGAGATTTATGCTTGTCTATCTGAGGCCAGGATCTGTCTGGAGGCAGATAAAACGTGGTTCCGCATTACTGTAACTTAGTAACACTGCGCAAAAGTGAATGCCATGTAATTCAGCAATTCAGAGTACAAGAGGGATGAAATAGGTTTGTTCTAGAAGTCACAGTTCAAAATTTCCTGCGTTTTCTGCACAGGAATCATCAGCTGTGCGTTTTCTGTAAGGTATACTCCTTATATTTTTAGTATCGTTTCTAGTTCTGTTCATTAGGGCTTATTCAGGACTGTTATAATCATAGAAATGTTAAATACGTATAGGTCAGCATCCCAGTATAACTTCACCAGTATATGCTTCAACATTTTAATTTGCATTTTTAGTTTATTTTTACTTCAAGTAAGAACTACTAAAAAAGGTGCCAGTGGCTGAAAGCTTTTTTTCTTATCTTCAGAGCAGCTGCCCCCACAAAGCTGCGTTACAAAACTGCGTGGTTGCCAGCAGACACAAAATGCTGCAGTGTTATTGGAAGGAATTGCTCCTGATGAGTGCATTGCAGGCTTTGCACCTAGACCCTGAATTCTTCCTCAAGGCTACTAAGAGAAGTGTCAGCCCCAGCACGATGTGACTGGTGTGTGCAGTGCTTCATTCATGTCATGGCCTTTGAGCATGTCTTCCTTTGTTGAGAGGTGTTAGAGAACTTACTTTATTTTCAACTCACAGGACCAAACCTCCTCTCAGACAGAAGCAGGTGCAGCTAGATCTGGAAGCTGTGCCACTGTCCTGACTCCTTTCCTCCTCCCTTGATGTTTGTCATCCAAGATGAAGAGGGAGCAAAAAATAAATTTTAAACCTGTCACGTTTCAGTTTGGTTTGAACCCTGTAACTACTGTCATGGCTAAAATGGAGCAAATGCCCCTTGCTGCGAGCTTCAGCTAAATAAAATAATCACAATCTCTTACTCCTTTTATCTCTAGTATTCCAAAACCATTGTAAAACACACAAACTGCCATTAAGCCTTTACATAAGCGTTTTAGTGGTGGCCAAAGTATCAAAATGTATTTGCAGGGGAAATGCCAATGGATGACTTGTTCTAGGAGGAGCTGGACGTGTAAAGGACTCTTGTGGGATTTGGTGGAAGTTGCTCTAAGGCAGCCCCTGTGCAGTGCTGATCAAACAGTTGCTGAATGAAAGAAAACTCTATCTGATAGCCTGTCTGTCTTCATTTCAGAGTGCAATAATGTGGTATTCTGGAAACTAGAGAAACAGAGCAGTAAAAAGCCTCAACAGATCTGAATCTCTCTGGAAACTGTGCTGCTTCGGTCTGGTGTAAGTGCTGTGTGCCAGCAAGAAGGGAGGTGATTGGAAGTAGCCTTGTTTTTCACAGTTCTTTATTTTGAACACTTTTCTGTTAACTCAGGGGACAATAATTAAGTATAGTACAGTCATTGGAAGAGAGCTAGTGTCTAAATAAAAATGAAAAATATGAGGAAAATGCTTTTATTTGCCAAGTATGAAAGATGGAACCTGGGAATCTTTGCAACTGGTAGAAAACTGAAAACTCAGTCTTGCAATGTAAGGAGAACTGCATATTTGATAAAATCTGTGAGATGCTCAGAGGGGGGCTATGGAAATGGAAAACTAACCCTGATCAGATCAGTGAGAGCTTACCAAGAAGTTACTCAGAAATTAAGCCAATAGTGAGTGGTGATTTGAATTTGTGAAGATGGCAGCAAATCCAAAAAACCCCAGGAAGGGCCATAAAGTACAATGTTGGGCGAATTTCAAAAGTTTTCAAAACCTAGAAGGTAATTCCAGAGGTAAATGGATTAAAAAATCCCTATCCTGCCAAGATAATAATGAGTGTTATTAACAAAAACAAGAAACAGAGATGGCAGTTTGGACAAAGAAGATGAAAGCCCCGTTAGCATTGAGGAATTAATAAGAACAGGAGGCAATGGTGCAGCAAAAGATGAATAGTTTATTTTGTGTCTGAAAGCTAATGCTTTTGGTTGGGTGCTAGAGCAAAAATCAAAGTATTGCCAGAAAGTAGGGTATTATGTTATCACTGTGAGCTAGAAGCAGTTGAAAGTAAACAGATGAGATTCAAGGCTTTCAGCAATGAGCTTATCTCCACTTCATGTGTATTGCTACAGAAGACTTCATAACATTCCAAAAAGGTGCAACATTTCATTGTATGTAGATGGGGGAACAGGGAACTAACCCAAGATTTGGTTTGAGAAATGCCCAAGCCCTTGATTGTATCCAAAATTGCATTCGTTGGGGGAGCAGGGAGTAAATGCAGGGGTGGCACAGCTTGGCAGCATTCTGCAACACACAGAGATGCTCCCAGAGAAACAGCAAGTAGAGGCAGTGAGACTTTTGTGAGTTAATTGTTCCTGGGGTTAGTCCTACTCCATATTTTTGTGTAGTGCATAGAGGTAGATAGTGCAACTGTACTGATCTCTGCTCATGTCCAGGCCTTGGACTACCTTAAGGATGATGAAGTAGAGGAAAAATGAATCTAATATTCCAGTGTTAGAAAGTTATTTATACTTCTCCCCTTCATTGCAATTGGTACTGTGTATGCATTTCTGGTAGGAAAAAATATTTGAGCTTAACACTGGGAATTAAATACTTTTTAAAAAATGTATTAGCTTGATAGTTATTAGGTCTTTGTGCATGAGATGGCACTGTTGTGGGTTTTTTAATAGCTTTTTGAGGGGGGTTCTGACAAACAAAAGCTATGCTAACTTCTCATTCTTATGGCTAATAAAGTGAATTTTAATGTCTCCATATCTACAGCTGACAATGGCCACAACTTTTCATTGTCTACACCTTCATCTTCAAAATCTCTCTTAAAATGGAGAAAGGGAGATGGAGATGAAGATAAACTTAGAGCCAATAGAGAACATCTTCCTCAAAGAACTGATGGAAGAAGCAAGCTCTTCAGTATTCTAGCAGGTTAAAGGTCAGTTTTCCTCTGAAACAAATCACTAGCTGAAAGGGGAACAAGAGGGCTATAAAAACTCCACATAGGCAAGAGCACACTCTTTTGTACAGCCAACGTATGCACACATTCTTTATAACAGAGCTTTTGGACTGAATTTATTGTGCCATAAAGTCTCCCCATTTGAAGTTTCACATTTTAAAATTGGTGAGAAACCCAATGCAGGCTATATGATCTTCTATTGTGTTAATGTTTCTTCTTAAAGTCCTGATGGGAAATTTTGAAAATTGAAATTAAAAGTAACTATACCATAATCTGAAATCTGCTGGTTGAATAAGAGGTAATAATAGCACATCACACCATTCAGGCATGCTCTGTGTCAGTACCAGGACTGAAATTATTAATGCAGAAAAAAATTTTCATGTTCTGCCAGATGACCCAATACAGTTTGATGTTTGCAAACTGAGAATAAAACAGCTGCCTAAGTGCAGCATAATTCCCTTGACTCCACATTTCAGAGGATAAAACTGGAAGTGAGCGGGGGTGGGTGTATCTTGCATTTATTCCAGCCCCACGAGTGTGTGGGTTGCGTGTTCCCATGCTATGCACCCAGAGTGCCCAGCTGGGGGCCAAACAGGAGGAAGAGTGAAGAGCTGCCTACCGTCTGTGGTGAGTAGTGCAAGTGATGGGATACTGCTGGGGAAAGGTTTAGTTCATCTGCTACGCACTCAATGAGTCTGACTTCCTACCAAGACCACAGAACCTGACCTAGATTTGCTTTACAAAGTTTTAAGCAACTAACGTGCAACCAAGAGTTAAGAACAAAAAAGGGTTTATCCCAAAGCCGCTCCTGCTTCACTGGGCTGCACTTCTTTATGCTTTTAGAAAGCTGCATTCAGACGTGATGCACTAAGAGTGAAAAAGTGAAGCAGGAGGAAGGGCGATTATTCCCTGATAATTAACATTTCACATAAATTTCTGCAACTCAATGCTGAGGGCACCAGGAGAAGCATAATCAGAATGGGCTGTTAGTATTGATTTTTTTTTTAAAGAAAAAATGCTTTGAGTGGTTATAGGCAAGTTGAAAGAATTTTACTTTCATTCCTTTCCTGGTTTGCTAATCACAACACAGGCTGTAGCACATGCCTTGTTCTCTCTGAATGGCTTTTATGTCCCTAATTACCATGTTGGCAGTACAAAAATGTTACTGTTTGAGGAGGAAGAACTGTCTCAAGGGCGAGTCTATCCCACTGTAAGAGTGCTTATGTAAGATAGAGTGAATTGTCTCTGTTAATTTTGGTTTATCTCTCTCTCAGAGTATAGAAAGAATCATAGAATCACAGAATGGTTTACGCTGGAAGCGAGCTTTAAAAGATCATCTAGCTCAAGCCCCCTGCACTGAGCAGGGACGTCTGCAACTAGAGCAGGTTGCTCAGAGCCCCATCCAACCTCACCTGGAATGGTTCCAGGGATGGGGCATCGACCATCTCTCTGGGCAACCTGGGCCAGGGTCTCACCACCCTCAGTGTCAAAGATTTCTTCCTTCTTTGTGGTCTAAATCTCCCTCTTTTACTGTAAAACAATCACCCCTTGTCCTCTCACAACAGACGCTGCTAAAAGATCCATCCCCATCTTTCTGATAGGCCCCCTTGAAACCGAAAGGTTGCAAAAAGATCTCCCTGGAGCCTTCTCTTCTCCAGGCTGATCAAACCTGACTTTTTCAGCCTGCCTTCACAGCAGAGGGGTTCCAGCCCCCTTGGGTAATTTTGGTGGCCTCCTCTGGCCCCACTCCAGCAGGTCCCTGTCTCTGCTGTGCTGAGGACTCCAGAGCTGCCCCAGCACTGCAGGGGGGTCTCCCCAGAGCGGAGCAGTGGGACAGAATCCTCTCTCTGCCTTGCTGCCCATGCTGCTGGGGACACAGCCCAGACTGCCATTGACTTCTGGGGTGTGAGTGCACTTTGCTGGAATTTTGTGTCCAGCTTTTCACCCACAAGACCCCCATATCCTTCTCTGCAAGGCTGCTGCAGAGAAGAACTGGATGAATGCCTTAGACTAGGACCCTGTGTATGTAGTGGCTGTAGTTGTGTGGTGTGAAGTCCACACAGGCAAACTAAGGCTGTTTTCTACACTGCAACCAAAATTGTTCTGCATTAGCAAGCAAAAACCATAGATGGTAACTTGCCCATGTGGGGAGAAAAGGGGCATGGTGGGAAATGGTAACAGTAATTGTCACTTTTTCAGACCTTGTTTTGCCTCTGCCATATCAGCCACTACAGCATTTCTGGGGAGAGGCTGAGGTGGCTGTGAGTACGGACAGGGTTTCTAGGAAAAGGGTCTTGGTCTGATGAACCAAATCAGAAATGGTTTTAATCTCTTGGAGATTTGTGTTGCTTTTCTCTGCAGCTGCAGTTAGTATTTGTTGGGATTTGCAGACTATTCACCTTGTCCCCGGTGCTTTTAAGTAAATCTTCAGAATGCTGTTGCTGAGGGGGCAGCTCTCTCCAGACCCATCCAAACCCAGCAAGGGTCTCTGCTGTTTAAAGCACAGGCCTGAGAGATGGTGAGTCCAGGGTTCTGCACCCTGTGTCTGGCAGAGCTATTGAACATGAGGTAGTTACTTTTATTGAGATAACCTGAGGATGACCTTGTTTGGGGCTCCTTCCCCCATTGGCAAGCCATGAAAAACTGTTACTAAAGTACACGGGTATACAATTATTCTTTTTCCTCTCTCTTTGGGTTGTGAAATGTTGCATGATAGGTTAGGAAGACCCAGTAGATATGCGAAAGATACAAGGAAATGGCATACTTTACTTTTTTGAGTTACATCATCCAGTAATGAACATCTAAATTCATATGCTATAAGCAGCTATGATACATGAAGGACAACCCTGTAGGCCTCCCATCTATGCGTTACATTTGTATAAGTAATTTGTTATCATTTCCCCCATGCATTTGTTTTACAACCCACCAGAATGTAAGAAGCCAAAAGAGCAACATCAATGAAAGTAAAATCAGGACATCTATGAACAAATAGAAATAAAACCGTTAAATATGTAACAATGAGAAAAATATTTAAAAGAGTAATTTATTGTTAGCTGAATCTTTTAGGGTAATTTTGCTGTCAGCAAAGCAATGATAATAAGCAAGTCTACAGTGAGGCACGACAGAGCTGTGATTAAAGAGGGCTAACGTTTAACTAATAGGCTTTGAAATGCACTTCCTGCCTGCATGGTGCTGGCTTATTCAGGGAACACCCATCTGAGGGCCTTACCTGCTAAGGGGCAAGAAGGGAGGCTTCTAAAAGCACAAAACTTACCGTCCAATACAGAACTGGCATGTAGTGACAGGATAAAATGACTACCTGTTCTCCCAGGGCTCCTCCCTCAGATGTCAGGACTGTAATTTAAGGAGAATTAAAAAAATATGTATAATTTCTTATCTCCTCCCTTTCATTTTTTTTTTGATGTTATGGGGAGGGGAGATGCCATAATTAAACAGCAAAAGAGTTTCTCATTCCAGCCCTGCCAGGAAGAGGGAGTGCTAGAAATCAGTTGCAGTTTTTTTTGTATTAAAGGGAGCTAGGTATGTTCTTACCAGGTCATAGATAAGCATGAAAACTTTGGTACTTTGAATACTGAGCTGGCAGTATTGACAGAAGCCACAGAACAGCATAGGAAAATCCCTCACCTTTAATAAAGACATGGATCTCTGCAATCTGAATTATCACACACAGATCTGCAGGGACATGCTTAATTCTCCCATGTTTGTTATTCTCTAATTTAAAAATCAATTCCTTGCTTATGTAAGGCCAAGTCTTGGAGTTCATATGTAAGCTTGGATTAAAAAAATAACAGAAGTCAGCCTTTCTGTAATGACACCAGTGGCTGTTAGATGAGCTTCACAGTTATCTTCCTTTTAAAATTTATTTAGGAAAACTTGTATGTACAATGTTAGTTTACCTGTGTAAGCTTTGAATAAAATCTGGTGACACTACTAGTAGTGTCATTAGTATGATGCACAAATTTCAATACTTTCTTTTCTCGTTGGGCTCAATTTTTTTCAGGTTTTTGAGCGTGTTAGTAGAATGCTTGATAAATCTAATTTTAGTTTTGAATTTGCAATGAAATATCAAATTTTAATGACTGTTATATATCTTAAGTTTTGAAGTGAACATTTTAAACCCACTATAATTATTAATTGACTCAACAGTTACATCTCTGCCAGATAGCTTCCCAGTTTGAAATAACTAGCTCAGACTGAAGAAATCTAAATGACAGCTGACGATGAATTGCTTCTAAATTCTCTATAATGGTGTGTTACTTTTGAATTTGTTTTATAATTGTTATAGATTCATGTTCAAAGGTATAGTTTGACTTTCTGCTAATCCATCTGATTTAATCAGTGTAATAGTCACTCAGCAAAGGAAGTTAATCAGTCAGAAATAATTAGTAGTGACAGTAGAAAGTAGATGGTACATTAGATTTTTGGGGACACTGCTTGAAAGACTCAGCAGAGCCTTATCTACTGCAAACACCTAAGACTGTCAAGTACCATGATAACATTAATAACTTTGTGTTCTTCCAGAGAAATCTTCAAAGATTTTATAACAAGTAGTAGGAACAGGCTGAAGTTCTTATCTTCAAGCAGCAAGAGATGACCTGACTTTTGGGAAGGTGTTTGTACCAACTTGCCATTTTTCTTTTCTTGATTGTGGGAGAAGGAAACAAGGGCAAGAAATACATTTTTGAGCTGAGAGAAATTCAGCATCCTGTTCACGTGTACTTATTTTCGAGGGAGTTTGTAAGGAGGGAGGCCAAACCTGAGTGCTGTAATCCTCCCACAAAGAACGGTATGCAGCTGATTTACAGAGGCTGTCTTTGCTGTGCATGGACAACCAGCCTTGGCTTTTAGTCCTTGCCTTTCTGCTCATGAATTTACAGATTCATCCCATTCGGTATTTACCTTCTGAAGTCCTACTAGCTCACTGCCTAGACTCCCACTGTAGTGCCAGGAAAGAGGTAGGTGCCTCTACAAAATACTCAGTCCTTCCCTAGCAAGCTGCTGCAGGGAGTGCTTCCACGGTGCTGCAGGTCTCATGAAAATCTCTGCACAAAGGGCTGAGGAGCTACTAAGACCTTAGAGTTGAAAGCTCCTGAAAGACAGAGCAAAAAGCAAACCTCCATATGGACTCTAACCTTTTTCTCTCTTGAAGCATGTAAGCTAGGTAAAAAAATAACTAGTTGTAACCAAGTGCAAATGCACTTTGATGTATTTGTGTCTTATTGATAATTTTTTTCACTAGTTACAGGTTCCTGAAAGATAACTTAATGATGGTGTAGAGGAGCAACAGGCAGTTTATACATGTTGGCATGAGGCTTCTGTGTAAGAAACAAGCTTTAAAGTCTGCTCCAGAGAGAGCTGAGGGGATCAGGCTCTGCTTCTTATCGTCGTCATATCTGACATTTAGGGTTACTCATTGGTAGCTTGTGTTGTGTGGTACCTAAGAGCTTGTGCTGGAGACCACATGCACATTGCTGTCAAACACAGGGCAAAAAGCTCTTTTTTGCCTCTGAGAGTTTGGAGCAAGTAGCAAACAACTCAATGGAAAAAAGGATATGGAAGATTCTCAGTACTGGTTACTGGGCTTCACAGGGCGATACGTGGCAGAACAGGAGGGAGAGGCTTAGTGTTCAGTGCTGAAAGACATGGGTAAAGCCAGGGCACAAATGTTTGTGTCAAAAGTCTGCAAGAGCAGGAGGAAGAGAGGGAAATAGCAGAAAGGCCTGGCTGTCTCACTGGATGAGCTACAAGAGCAGAAAGAAAAGTGAGATGATTCAGCTTGCAGCTGTGCGACCTCCCGAGCTGGTATTAGTTCTAGTGAGTCTGGGAAAATGTGAGTCCTGTCACACCTCCTCCTTCAGCTGCAGGAAGGGGTAGTGTTCTGTTTTCCATCCTCCTTTCCCACTCCTCTCTCCCAAGGAGTACTGTCCTTTGCTTGCTTCCCAAGTTGCTGGCCTCTAAAAAGGCTGTATTTAAGAAGTTTTATTACCCACACAGGGTCTCAAGGAGGGAATCCCACCTGCAGCAATGCACTGGCTACTTTTTGTGTCTTCTGTAGCTTCTTCCATTTGTTTTTCAGTCAATGCAGATAATAATTATTCCCTGAAAAAATAAATGCCTTTAAAATATAATCGCAAGTCTCCAGAAATTAAAAAGAAAACTACAGTATAATGAAGTATATAAACCCAATGCTGAAATAACTTATGACCTTTGGCAGAGATTTATATGTCTTGATAGTGATGACCTAGTAGCACATTTTAATATAGGACTCATACAAATTTGAAGATTTTCTCAGCAGGTTTCATACTAAGCAACATTTCAATTAACTATGGAATATCACTGGAAAGGGAGGGAAGGATTCATCTGACATATGATGATAATTTAAGTAATGATTTAGGTGTTGTGCACTTGAATGCTAATTCTGTTATGACTTGGAACAAGAGACAAGATTAATTTAGACAGTTTTCATGTGAGTAAAAAGATCCAGATATCAGCCCATAGCTGTTCCCTGGTTAGAAAGTAGCTTATATTTTTCAAGAACTGATGAAGTATTCGTTTTAAAGGGATGTATTCTCCATTGGGTAGTCCAGGGCTTCTGTAAGCAAAGCAGATCACAAACAGGGGTTGTGTCCTCCAGCATTGTGTGAGGAGCAGCACATGTCCCTGCTTCCAGATGTGTGGGGACATGAAATGATTAGCTATGATGAGAAAGTCTGGCTGCCAGAGTGAGTTTTGTGCTCACAGCTCTCTTCAGAGCGCTGCTGCCCCATGTGAGGGTTTCCAGTATCCCACAAGGACTCACGTGCCTGAGCTCTGCTGCCGAACAGGCTGTGCTCCTGGGTGGGAGACGGGAGCTCCAGAAGGTGCCCATTGGCTTACCAGAGGATAGTGGCATGTTTGAGAGGGGAAAGGGAAGCCCTGTATGAGATCAAAGTGAAAGATGAGGCAATGTCATCGTATGTTTTTCCTCCATCTGATTTGTATCCTGTTATGGGGGCTGTAGGGGCTGCCCTAACCACAGCAAAGCCAATAAAACCAGTCCTGGTGGAACTTTAAGTGGACCTGTGTATCAACTGGCCCCAAAAGACCTATCAATGAAAGCAAATTGTGACTATAAAGCAACAGACAGAATTAGCCAGGTTATGTCCAAGGTGAGACTGGAGCTCCTTACATTATTCAGACTCCTTGGAGATGTTTTCATTTTGCATTTCCTGATGTACGTGTGCGCGGCTAGAGCTCAGCTGTAAAGTGGCTTTACACTGTCATGTTGCTACTCCTGCCTAATATTCTGTAGTTTCATAAATGATGTTATCTTTAACGATTTAACAAGAAATCTAATTATGGTTTCTATGGCAACCATGACTTTAAATATCCTGAATTATGTACATGTATAATCTCAAACATAATGAAAGACAAATGCAGCTCATTGCATGTAAATTACATTCAAAGTTAAAACTTTCAAGAGAAGACTGCTTTTGAATGATCAGAATGGAAAAATATGTATGAGAAACCCCTCCTTAGTATTGGAATTTCTGCTGGTTCATGCTCAGGTAGTTAAAAATAAAATAAAGTAGATTTATCTTGAACTTCCCAAGCCGATTCATTTCTTGACTGAAAATAAGCATGCAAATATAGTTCGTGAGCACTATTGAATATTAGCATTGGATATAAGTTTATCAGAATGTCTTCTGATGGAGAATTGTTGTGTTGCTCCCAGGAAAAGTTGACACAAATCATTATTTGGGAAGGGAGTGCTGCCACCAAAATGATGATGGCTCTTTGCTTTGGTTGTCTGAGGTCTTGCTTTGGAGCTGGTTATGTCTGAGGTTGTTGTGTCCTGTTCAACCAAAAAGCTGCCTGAGAAACTTTTCCCTTTGAGAAGAAGCACATTTTTGTGAGGCCAGTTCTGGCTCTTAGAGGAATTTGCTGTAATGTACCAAGGAAAGGAAGGGAGTGTGATAAAGGGTGACAGTGCTCCTGTGAGCAGGGAGTTCAAAGTGGAGTGCAACACTTGAGCTGATAAAACAGATGATCCTAAATTGCCAGTGGGCTGGAAACACCAAAGTGACAGGAGCATGGGGCTTCCCTACCCACTTAAATACCAAAAGGAGCAATCACCCTCGAGAGAGCAGAAGCTGTGAATTTTCAGTCTTTTTTTTTTTTTTTTTTGCTTTAGAATGCTTTGAATTCAGATTATAGTATGGGCTTGTGAGGAATTATTTTTTCTTCTCTTACAGTCACAGCTCTGTCATCATAGGTACAGAAGGTGAGGCCAATTTAGGTTTTTTACTTAAATCTGAAGTTATTTTTTTTTTTTACTGAAGTGGAGATTTTTTTTTTTATTATTTACATCAGTGTAACTGAGAGCAGGATTTGGTTTGATGTCTCCAAATGAGTAATTTTGTGCTTTATATCCCTGTAGAAGATCTGTAGGAATACAGATTATGTTTAAATGTGGCACTGAATACTTGAAGTTTTAATAAGGATTTATAATTTTAAAACCTGATAAATCACTCTGATAATCATTAAAGTATATTAATAATAATAATTTTAAATTTGGTTCTTTTAGAGTACCTGTATTTGTATTTTGAGCCTAAAAAGTTAAGGGTGATATTTTGCTTCGGAGCTGTTCTGGCTGTAGGCAAGCATTTCAGTAAAATGTATATTGGAGAGTTAGTGAACTTTTAAACAACAAAAACCAGCACACCAGGAGTTAGAACAAAAGACAAGCTAACAAGATGCAGGCAGAGATAATGATTTTTGTCTGGCAGTAGGGTTTAAAATATTCAGTATCTCCAATCTCTTGCCCCTGCCATACTCTGACTAAACTGTGATAAGTTTAAATACTATTGAAAGAAACATACATTAATTTATCTTGAAACATCTTTTTCTTCTTTCCTTCTAATGTGAGCAAAGCTGCCAAGCCGCCATAAACAAGGCTGCCTCTTGTGGCAAATTATCTACCTCTGTGTGCAGGGAGACAGTGAATAAACTAATCTCTTTTTCTCTTTACAGGATACTTTTGTTGAAAAAGTAGAATTTATGTTTAATACTTCCACTGTTGATTTTTCTCCTTAGGATTATATAACCACCAGATGTCTCTAAAACCATATTCTCTCATAAACATTTTATAGTCTTTGAAGATGTTGAAAATCTGGGATTTATAGGACTATTACATCCATCTACCCAGGGATCAAAAACTCTATTGCAATTACCCCAAGTGCAAAGTTAGAAAATTTATTTAGCTGAGCAGATAAGTTTGAGACTTTTCAAAAGTCCTCATTTAATCTGTATACAGTAAAATCTAATATATTCACCTCCTTTTGAGATATAAAATTAAAATCCCTGTAGGATACAATACTTTTATCAAAAATGTAAGTAAAGGAAGATTTATTAAGTGGGCTAGCAACCCCATGAATCTGAATATGCCATATGGTATTTTATTTCCTTGTGTGTATTTGAAGTTCATTTGGTTTCATGCAACTAGACTTTTTAGATGAAAATAAAGAAGTCCCCAGTGCAGCAGAATTTTGGATGAACTGGAGGAAAACATCAGCCTTGTGTTCTGAAGGATCTCTATTGCAAATATGCTGTCCTTTATCGTCCTGTATTAAATCTTGAGGCTGGTAATTCAGGCAGATGAGATGACAGCCAAGATGTGATCTTGTAAGTATTCACAATAGATGTACACAAGCTGAGTATGCTGCTTGGTAAAAACCTGTACCAACTGGTAGCAAAAAACACGTCTGCTTGGAAAAGGTGAACTTGACCCTTACAGATTAAAAACGGTGAGAAGAGGAAGGTGAAGCTCAAGGATCTGGGAAATGGAGCAGCTCTTTCCCAGAGGTGGGGAATGCCTGTACCCAGTGCTTCCTAAGGGGAAAGACTCGGCGCTACCTTTGCACTTGCACTTCTTGTTTTACCCATGCCTGGGAGCATTCAGAGCTTTGATCTAAGGCAAACTTGCATGTAGTACTTGAACAGTTGATGTAGCTTTTGAGTTGGGAGATCCGTAAGAAGCTTTCTGGTGGGGCAGAGCTGCGCATAGAAGTACAGACACTGAAGCAGCATTTTGGCTGCATAGCTGAAGCACCCCAGAAAGTCACCCGGTGCCTCTGTGCTGGGGCAGTGCTGCTGGTGCCTCTTCTGTTCTGCTGCTGGCTCTTTTGGTTCAGCTCTGGCTGCCCTTAGAACTAGGTGGCTGCACTCATCTAGGTTTACCCGTCCTCAGGCAGGGAACTTTATCTTCAAACTGCATTTCAAGCATGCCCACGCACAAAAAAAAAAAAAATCGAATTGACAGAGCTGCATCTGGTTTGGTGTTTTGAAGCTTTTGGGAGCTTTTCCTCCTGTCCTTTGGAGCTGGAGCTACAAGTTCATTTAATGCAGGCGACTAAGCAGCTGTTAGGTGATAATAACTTTATTGCCAGCTTAAGCCAAAGTGGTTTCTGTTATTGTATAATGTTTTATCTGCCTTCTATCTGTATAAATGCTTGGTAACAGCTCTGTAGCTAAAAGGTTCTATCTGCTGAAAGAGAGCCTCAGCAAAGCAAGCTCACTCAGAGGTAGTCTGAGCTCCCTGGAGGTAGAGCTGAACCTCTGGTAACTGCAACCAAGTGGTTTTCCAAGTTCAAACTTGGGGCTTATTTTATGATCCAGTCTTACTAGTTACGTTTACCACGTGAATGATACTATCAACATTTACTTAGAGCAATGTAAAAGATAAGAGGGTGGGAGTCTTAACTTCGTATTAGTGTTTTTGCAGTTTAAAAAGAGATAAGCAAGTCCTTATTTGTACAGTGGAAGGAATGAGACCTAAATTCATAGGAGTTTGCAGCTCTTGCCTACCAGTATAATTCCCTTGCTTATCTCCATTGTACCCTGAGTTCCCTCCCATGTCTCCAATTGACTGCAGAAGAGGAGGGAAGTGTTATGGCTGGGTTGGGGAAGTGGGTGTGCTGGATGGCTGGCAGCACTTGTATACCTTTTAGTCACAGCATGTAGTTGCTGAACTTAGTCTGAAGCCTTTCCATGAGTGGAGACTTAGTTTTCCACAAAAGGCAGCTGCAAAAAGCTATTTCCTTTTATGTTAGACCAAAAGCTATTCTTTTTTCTGTTGAGAGTGTTGCTTTGCTTTGCTAACTGTGAAACAGGACCTAATACAAAAGACGATATAAGTAAAATGTGCAGTCCTGGTTTCATCCATGTGTCAAACAGATATTTGTAACTCCAGGCTGGCTTAGAGCTTATGAAGGTGCTGAAACATTTGTTAGATCCACGGGTAATTTGATTAAATCTAGGAAAGCAGTATACAAGTTCTTCCATCCAAACATATGTTTTTTTTTAAAAAATAGCAATAATAATCTTATTTTAATAAGAAGCACTTTTTATGCTAGGAGATGATTTTTTTTAAAAAAAGTGTTTATTACTGTCAGACTAGCAACAAAATTCATAATGTAGCAACAAGCCTAGAACATGCAATCCAACATGGGGAATGAGGTTTTCTAAAACCAAATTTAACCCTCTGAAGGTCAGGAAGCAGGTTTAACCCAGCTGCCCAGACTCTCCCATCATCACATCCCATTCAAGAAAGTGCAGTAGGTAGGAAGAACTGTTTTCTTGAGTGCTGAAGGCATTTAGATGCTCTCTATATATTCATGTATGTAGAACACGTGCACAGATGATATAATTTCTGTTTCCTTTCTGCTTTGCAAGCACAGTTGGTGTAAATGGCAACATTATGAAATGTTCACCATATCAAAGTGGACACGTGAGCCTTTCAATACCTTTTTGCCTGATTAGGCTGTTTATTACCTTGTTCTGTAGAGAACACAGTAGGTTAATTAGCACAGTGAACTGCATTTACGTGGTCCCCTGTACGAGATCAGGTGGAACAAGGTTAAGAGCTGCACGTGCAAACGTTGCAGCAGTTGGGATGATTTATCATGTTATTATCCGTCTTTTGTAGGAGTCATTAATGAGTTAATGTAGTGTGTGAATCTAAGGCAAGGGCTTTAAAGAATGTGTATGCTAATCAATAGTTTGTGAGAACTTGAAAAACAGGTTATTGAAATCAGTCATAATTAGCCATAGATAAAATCCTAATAAATCACTGGTAATGCAGTAGTTCTCTGCAAATTGGAAAAAAAAAAAAAAAAAGGAAAGACTAAGAGAGGGTCAGAGCAGTGAGCTATGAAATTATTCAGGAAATGAAATGATGACAAGAAGAACTGATAGTGATACAAAGATACCTGTATGGGAACATTTTAGTGAAGAAAATCCCCATTTCCTTGACGAATGAAGAGAAATTGAGAGGGAAAAAAAATATTATCTATTCCCAGGAAGCACCAGCCTCACTCTGTAACTGAGGCTGTGTGTTACCACTATTTGAGGTACCTTAAATGCATGCTGTAATTTCTCCTTTCTGCATTATGAGCATTTTTAATGGCAATAGTTAATTTAAATCAGAAACCTTCATCTTTCAGATAACATATCATGTTATGATATATACCATGATCATGCTGCCCTCAAGATGGATTTTAAAGCAGGGCCCCAAATTATTTTACAAGAAGTAAATTTGCTTTCTGTCCTATGTAGAGGACAGCCCTTCCAGAGCATGCTGCCTGAACTGTCTCAAGCACTTTGTATCTTATTCCTCTTCCCTGCTCCCTGCTCTGGACCTGAGCTGGAAAAGCAGCAAGGCAAGCACCAGGGCTGGGTGTCACCCAGAGGCTTTGTGGGCTGTGCCTGGGTATACAGAGTGCACGCGAGGGAGGCAGAGGAGACTCACGGTACAGTTTTGATGTGGTCTCTTCAATCTACAGTATGCAATTGCACTCTGTGTTGAGGGGCTTTGTGACCATGGTCTCTATGATTCCTGGTGCGTGCAAATTATTATGCTGCCAGATGCCACTGAGGTCAGCACGGTTAGATAGAGAAAGCTTGTTATTCCATTGCAGTGTATTACTTGAGGGAAGGGGAAAAAGTGCATGATCGTAACTTATGGAAAGGAGCAGAATGGAAGTTTCAACCCTGGCATTACAGTTCCTGACATAAATAGCATAACTAGTTTTTTTACGTGAAAGCCTACATGCTGTAAGTGTTTCTCTAAAACTAACCTAAAATATTCCTGGAATCATAGAATGGTTTGAGTTGGAAGGGACATTAAAATTCATCTATTCTCAACCCCCCTGCCATGGGCAGGGACAATTCCCACCAGACCAGGCTGCTCAGAGCCCCGTCCAGCCTGGCCTTGAACACACCCAGTGATGGAGCATCCACAACTTTTGGGCAGCCTGTGCCAGTGTCTCACCACCCTCATAGTGAAAAACCTCCTAATTTCTAGTCTAAATCTGCCCTCTTCCAGTTTTAACCCATCACCTCTCATCCTATCATTACAAGCCTTTATAAAAAGTCTCTCCCCACCTTTCTTATAGGCCCCCTTCAGATACTGAAAGGCCACCATAAGGTCTTTCTGGAGCCTTCTCTAGGCTGAACAATCCCAGCTCTCTCAGCCTGCCCCTTGTAGGGAACGTTCACAGCCATTCATAGAAATCCCCTGCTTTTTAAGTCAATGTTCTAAGTTAGCATATGTAATATTTGCAGGCATGGGGATACCTAGAAAGCTTAAAAGTCAAATCCTGCCTTTGTCAAGGAAATCAAACTAGGCGTGTCACATTTAAATCCTCTGTCTACTGCATAATCAGCAGCAAAAGTTGTTTATTGGGATAATGGTTTGGGTCAAGCAGGGGAAGCTATCTCCAAGCTATTGTTTTGGTGGTCCTATTTAAGGGAAAAAAAAAAAAAAGGTGTAGAACAGCCAAGATAACAGGTGGTATTTCTATCTGGGAAAAGACAAAAAAAATGATGGTAATTTTCTTTTGCTTGGAATGTAATTAAGAAGCAAATTTGTTGAAGTATTTTAAACTAGCTAAGGACATTTATATATTAAATCTTATGGTGTATTTGAAGATGTTGGGAGAAAATGAGTTAGAGAGCACAGGACAAGAGAAGACAAGTACCATCTGTCTGCAGGCACTAAGCACCCTTTATTGCTGTCATAGAGGTTTTCGGGACAGTCACTTCTCTGTGTTCAGCTGGTGGGATTCTTTCCTCCTCTTTATTGTCCTATAGAATGAGGACTTTTCTATGCAGCTGAAATTTATCTTTCACTGCACATACGTATTCTAAGACTAAAGGAACGCCAAGACCATGAGAAGGTTAGAGCATAGCAGCAACCACACGTGTTGGAGGTTGTTCCCAGGAAACAGGGTTTTTAGCTGCTTCTCATTGTCCCGATCCGATGTCGGGGGAGGTTTCGATATGATCCCAAGAGGTGAGATTAAGACACAAATGAGGTCAAATGCTGTATACCCAATACAGTTTTTATTACAAAACAAGAAAAATGTTAGAAAAGAGTAACGATAGGACAGAGTGAAAATAAAAGGCAGAAGTCAAGCAGGTGGTCGGTAGAGATTCACCAGAGCAGTTCCCACCACGGGCCCACAGCACGCCACAGGCCACAGAGCCGTGAGCAGGCCGCAGATCCCTGAGCAGGCCACAGAGCCGTGAGCAGGCCGGCGATCTGTGAGCAGGCCGGAGATCCATGAGAAGCCCGGAGATCCATGAGCAGCCCGGAAATCCGTGAGGAGGCCGGAGATCCCTGAGCAGGCGCAGGAGAAG
>NW_008600786.1:0-1890 GCF_000691845.1 Merops nubicus
TAACGAATCACTTCACTAGTAATGAAGCACTTTAACAAATATGATAAAAAACTTTTGGGGGAAAAAATGTTTGGTTTTTTTTCCACAGGTTGCAACACAATTAATCTGAGGAAAAAGCTACAAAGCTGAGAAAACAGTAAAATATCACACCTTCCCCATTTATACAGGCACAGTGTAAAAGAACCCTCTCCAAGATGTACACAACCAGCAGCACCAGGTCAGCTGATAGATGGCACACGTGTTAAAGCACAAATCTGAGCATCTCATCTTTCCACATTGAGGGAGAAGAGAAAAATCACATGGATCCAGGTTAGACTAGCTGAAATTGCCATGGAATTATACCATGTTAGTATAGTTTTAAGTAAGTGGGAAGGATCTTATCCTCAAGGTAAATTTTTTATAGAGTGTAGATATGTTGAAAGACACCACCTCATCCTCCTCACAAGGCATTCCTTCTTCCCTTGGGTCAATACTTCTGACCCTATAGCTACATAGTCAGACACTTCAACATAGCAAAGGCTTAAATTTAAAAGATTAGCCTAACCAACTTGTGCACTGAGCAAAAAGCTAGCTTGACTTTGACTAGACAAGAACAGTTTGTCAGCAAGGGGGAAAAAAGGGTAAGATTGGCATCTTCTGCTGAAAACATGTATTTATAAGCAAATATCTCCTACAGAATACAGGAGGAGTATCTGAATAAATCAGAGTGGAAAACGGGTAAGAAATATAACAAGCAAAATCTACAGTGAGTACATAGACAGCTTCTTTTAGCCAGGAATAAGATTTTAGACTTAATTTTTGGAATTCTCCCAATCATATGGTCTCGCACAAGTGGTTTCTCAAGCACGCCACGCTACCATTAACTTTACATATAAAATTAAAGCACAAGACACACAGACCATAATCTATGAAAACATGCACAGCTATGTATTTATATTTATAAACCACATCTCCAGAAAAATCAGCAATACCTCAATACCTTTCTCAGATACCAGAAGCATACAGATACCACCTCATTTATGCTGCAGAGAATATCTAGTCCTTCAGAATATACCAGCAAGTAAAACAAAAAACTCAAAACACACAACCACCCCTTACCAACACTCCAGGAAAAGAGATTTCACTTTTTCTATGTGTTATCTCAGTAATACATACAGACACCAAAAAAAAACCCCAAAACAAACAAACAAAAAAAACAACCAAACAAACCACAACCTAACAACTTTTAATTGGTTATGATGCATTTCTATAACCCAGGCACTGCACAAGTGTTTGAGAGTTTATATAACATACACAGCAGGAGGAAAGCACCACCTTGAAACAACTTTTCCTTTAAATTCTACATGTTCTAAACCACACTGTTTTGGCTACTATTACACATAGTATCATAGTAACTATGGAGGTAAAATGCAGCAGTTACATGATAGAAAGAGTTTTACATAAATAGCCGACAAACAACAAAACCCCCTTGTAATATTACTCACAGAGCAGCTAACTCAGGCAGGCTCAGTTCTGTCCTCCAAGGAAAACTCTCCAACATCTTCAAAAGCTAATACTGGGAACTCGAATTCACAAACTCGAGCAAAATAAGAAGTACACTACTGAACTGGGGCTCTAGCAGCACTTCATAATTGTCCCTTTTGCAGGAAAAAAAAAACAAAAAAACCTATTTATTCAAGCCCCTAAACACGGTAAGAACTCCTGACCAGACCATACATCTTCAACCCATTACCACCTTTTGCTTCTTGAACATCCCCTGCCTTTTCTCTTTAATAGTTTACGTGTTGAAGCAATTAAGTTAAGCTTGTTTAGTCTTAATTTCCATTTAACATCCGAATTGCACCTGAGGAAAAGCTCCTGGGCTTGATGACCTGTTCTTTTTTTCCTAAC
>NW_008600786.1:1948-2167 GCF_000691845.1 Merops nubicus
CATCCCATCACATCCGTAGGCAACTGCAGCTACCATTGAGATACTAATGCTTAAAAAAGGATTAACTAATTAGCCATCTAAACTCAGAATAAATAAAGGCAGGTGTTCTCCTCACACAAAATAGATAGTGTCAACCCGAGATAAATGAACAGCTTTCCTGATTCTAAGACCACAGGGGCGTTCTGAGCATCACAAAATGTGAAAGAAAACTGTGATAAA
>NW_008600787.1:0-9222 GCF_000691845.1 Merops nubicus
TGGTTTGTTTTCAAACCATTACAATAGAACAATTACTTCTTTTAAAAGCTTTTTATCAGTTACAAGAATATTTACAATATGAATTAAAAACATAGTTCTGTAGTGGTAGGCAAAATCTAAAGCAAACAAGAAAAACTGTTAGATAAGCTGTTACAAGCCAAAACAATTCTCCACGGCAGGCCAAACCAAGTCCCAAGAGATCCTGAAAAGTCCCAAAGTCTCTGTCATGAGCTTAACCTAAAGCCTGTGAGTGTTAACAAGTGATGTCATGTCCTGATTTAGCCTCAGCCAACAGCTGAACACCAACAGCCGCTGCCAGCTGCCTCCCACCCCCACCTGCCCCTGTTAGGGGAAGAGAATCCGGAGGAAATTAAACCAAAGCCCTGTGGGTTAAGGACAGATTAACATAACAATAGAAGGAGAAGCAATACAACAATAATAATGATAATACCAGTGAAATAATACATACAGCAAGCGATAATAAATCCCTTAACCAGAGACGCAGCTTTCCCTCCTCCAGCCGCCAGCTAACACCACCCCCTGAAAAAAAAACAGCTGCTCCAGGCCAGCCCCTTTCCTTATATAGAGGGCACGATATCAATATGGTATCAAATACCCCACTGGCTGATTTGGTGGTTTATCCCAGATGAGGCCCCTCCCAGCTGCAGCTGCTTGTGAAATTTAACCCTATCCTGACTGAACCCAAGGTATAAAAACATGGTATGTACTAGACTACTTTTTTTAAGTTCTAACAAAATATCAAAACAAAACCAACAAACCAATTTGGAGATATTTGCATACAGTACAAGAAAAAACAAACAAACAAACAAACAAACCTGAAAATTTCAGCAATTGCCAAAACCTTTGCTTCTCCAGTAGCCTTGCCAGCCAACACGCTTTGCACAAATTTTAAAAGCAATGAAATAAAAATATGAAATATCTTACAGTGCATACTGCCTATTCGCACTCAGAAATACTCCCTCTGAAATAACAGATAGAATGCTCTGATATCTGTGCCAGCAGGAAATTTCTTAAAAGTATGTATAGCCTGAAGTAATTACCACCAGCTTGAACTGATGAGATTCTTTCCTACTATGCTTTTTTGCCTAGAAATATGGAAAAAAAATAATTCTTATTTACACTTGAGGAAGATTGCATGCTGCCAAGATTGCTGAAGGACTCCTTATAAACAAAAATGACAGAACAGCTATCAATGTGCTTCACCTAAAGAGCATAAAAGCAGGCACATTAACTCAACTTAAAAATTTGACATGAATCCAAATTATGGGTTGCACTTTGTAGAAGACATTCATCATGATGAATCTCTAGGTCTTCTGTTTGTTAACTATGGTCAGACTCCATTACCAAAAAAAAGCGCCATTCATTGTGACAATGACTTAGCCTTGTAGAACTTTTAATTAGCAACTGTTAATGATATAAAAAAGTTTTATTAAAATTGTTAAATTAAATAATGAATTTTTCACCTAAAGACTCTCCATCTGAGAGTCAGATTCGGGTTCCAAATTTATAAGTCCTTAAATTCAAGCTTTTGTGGTGAACATCTGGTAGGTAGGTAGAATCTGATTAGGACATCAAAGGAAGACATTGTCTTTTTAATTATAAAATACCTTTTTGAAATACGTTTCTAGTAATAGTCATTATTAGGTCAAATAATCATTAATAACACAAACTGTGATGAATTTTGAACATGCAGGAGACGTGAAGAGTATTATTGATTTTGAATTTAAAAGTTTAGCAAATGTATCAAATTAGCAGCACCTTTAAATAGCAGATTCATTGGTAAATTCTCATTAAAAAGTCATTCACAATGAGAAAATGAGATAACTTCATCAATATTAATAGAACATAGTCCTTAATAAGTAAGGTGCCTGAATAACATGTTAGTGCAATGATCCAGCTTTAGCTATGGATTGCAAAAATGCTTCCGTTATTCATAATCTTTTCTAAGGCAAATTTTTCAAGTATAGAATGTTTTTTCACAGGTAACTTGATCTCCTAGGGCTCTTCAGATATCTGACTCTTCAAGGTTAAAAGAAATCTGCAGATTTTTATCTAATTTCGAAGAAGGCAGATTCTCATTCTTCGTGTGGCTTCAATTGCTTAAATTTGCGACATGGCTGTCAAAATTATTCAGGACTGCATTTAATGTATATTTTAGAATCTCTTTGACAAACACTTTAATTTCATACATCTCATATAAATCCATAAAGCAACATGATCTAAAATTCCTAACAAACTTATCAATGAAAATTTAAACGTGCATGTGTTAGGTAGTTTTACGTTAATTATATAGCAATATTGTCTCATATACACCTTAATTAAATCAATTATTAATGCACTTTCCACTGATATTTCATTAACACACAATTACTGTCTCTTTATATCTGGATGAAGTTTTAGTTAATTAAGGTGTGTGTGGAAGTGCAAAGTTAAGGAAACTAATTAAACAGCGGAATCATTTAAATTCAAGTGAGTGAGTAAGAGTAAGCATGTTAATTACATTTTAAAAAAGAAGAATTACTCATGAAACTACTCTTGCGGTTTGAAGTAATTGATTTAATAAAGATAATGATAATTTCTAAAGGACTACAGTTTTTGACAGATTTACTGCATTTATGTGGAAAAGTAGAATTCTCAAAAAAATATTGTTATACTTGTAAGATTATGTCCTTGTTTTATTTCTGTCAGACTCTCATATTTTAAGCAGCATCATAGATTTCTAAATATGTCATTAAGGCTGTTTATTTTCACAGTGATCAGCTATGAGCTATTTCAATAGGTTAACGCTGTTACTCTCACATGATCTGGCAAATAATTCACAGTACTTTTATGTTGTCATTAACTGTCACATTTTTTGAGTTAAATATGAGCCCTGTCACTTGAAAGTCAGAAAGCTGCTTCTAAATTTCTCAATTTCGTTAGCAATTGATTCAAATCATCTCCCTAAAAGAGCCTGGATTGACATATGAATTGCAGTGGTTCCACAGCTTAGTGATTAATTAAGCAGGCTATTAGGCTCATGTTCAGCTATTTATTAATCTTAGAATTCTTGCTTCATTATACAAGGCCTTCTAATTATTACATGTAATTACTGTATTTATCTTTTCTGACTTTTGAAAAAAGTTAATTGGTGGAAAAAAAATAAACTCTTTCTGATCACCAAAGCTGTAACATCAATAACAATAATTTATAGGCAGACCTGAAGCAGTGTTAGAACTCTTTGATAAAATGAACTGTGAAAGGACCTGTCAACATAAAATAAAAGTATACATTTATTTAAAAAATTGAAAGTAATGTCAGTATGTGATGTTCAAGGAGTGTATGGTGCAATGATACAGTTTATACACTAAAACATGTGCTTTGTGCTTGGCTCTATATCCTTCATGATATGATATATAATTTGGATTTTAACAAACATAAACACCTTTCTGTTGTCCCTGCCAGTAAGGAAACTGGGGGGAAAATTGACTCATGCTCAACTACACAAAAGCCATAAACAGAAGATAATATACAGCAGAGTAGCTTGATGATTTGATAGCAACTCAGTGACTTTAAAATAAAGTTAATTTCCAGTTCCTTGAATAATATAGTCTTTGTGGGTTTTTTTCAAAGGAATAAAAAAAATGTAGTTCTGCACCTGGACTCTTTGTACTTCCATTTTCTTTAAAGGATGATAGTGACACAGTGACTCATCTAAATGTTGTGCAATTGGTTTGCTTTGTCTCCTTTGTTTAAGAAAATACCTACAGAAACTGTAAAATTCCCCTTTGCTAATGTTCAGTTCCAGCAGGCTTGTCCCTAATAATGTCATCAATATTACTGGCTCATTTTATTTTAAATTTCTCCAGATGCAACCAAAATTGATCCTGTAGATGCTAACTTCAAGGAAAACCTTAATCAAAAGTTGCAATTAGCAAGGCGGCTCAAATATTTAATCTTCTCTTAATGCCAGCATTAGCCTTTACAGAACTGCTTTTAATTTAAGACTGGGTGCTTTTGTAGAAGAAAATTAAGCTACAGCTCTGAGTCTCTTGCAAAAATTGTTCCACTTTAAAGTCCAAGACATAACTATGCCGCAAACATCAGGTGTAGCAAGGCTTCAAGCACTGGATGCTTAGGATCTGTAAGAACTAGTGACATCTCTCACTATTCCGAGGAAAAAGTAAAACCTGGTCTATATCTCATTATGCTGAAATTATGCACAAATATTTTCTGTTTCATAAAAGATCTGGACAAAGGAAACCGAGCATGTAACATATGTGGGTCATACCTGAATTGAGCAGTTTCCTATGACAGACTTCTATTTCGGAAGTATATGAATTGATGCAGTTTGGGTTTGTGTGTGTTTCATTTTTTTTTTCCATCCCCTAATTTTTAGTTTATCAGCCAATATTTGAGTTATATTCAGTTAATTATTACATAGAGGAGTTCTTGGTAAATGTTCTAAAACAGGTGACAAACTCTAGTCCCTGATGAGTGCTAAAATTGACATGACAAGTATATTACGTCACACATGTTCATCATCTGCTGACTGTGGAAAGTGCTATGCAGTGATGGAAACAATGCCCTAAGGTATTTACTTGTTTGAACAACACACCTGCAAATCTAAGACCTATGTTCAGCTTCTCAGATTATTGTAGAAATTAGACAGAAATAGTGGCTACTGCACTTGATGCTGTGCAAAAGTGGTAGACAGCCACAAAAGGCTTTGGGGTTTAAACCACACAGGCAAAAAACAGGGCACGTGGATGAAGGAAACATGCAACCAAGTGTCTTGATAGATCTCTACTGCAAGATTAAGCATATTCTCAAAGCAGCATAGGAAGCTGCTGGTTTTTTTTTTTTGCAACATGACCGCTTAGACAGGAATCACCACTTTTCACATGGGCCAACACAGAACTGTCAGTTGATAATTAGGTTCTCTCAATAATCTCAGAGCCAAAATCAAGGTATTGACCTAGAGGTGACATATTTTATATGCCATTATGTGTTCACTATTGCATTACTGCTCAAGTGAGATTTATTCCTATATAAGACTATGAATCCATAGACCATTAGAATGGTAATGGGACTCAAAGCACAAAAAAATTTAGGATAAAAAAAAATTATCAGCTGCAATTAAAATTATTCCATAAAAGAAAGTCTTCACATTCTCAGAGCAATCAAAGCATCTTAATCTCATGAAGAAAGGAAATACTGTAATTTGAACTGTAGCTTTACTCAGATGCTATACTCAAAACCCAGATCCATGCTACATCCTTTATAAAACTATTCTAAGATGTTTCATTTTATGAAACTGTGCAATTCAAAGCTGATCTCTTTAAAAGAAAGACACAGAGAGATATGGGTAATGCATCGCATAATGTAACTCCAGAGGCCATTGAAAATGCCTGCTTAAATAGGCCAATATAAGATGAAAGTTGCAGGGAGAGCTGAAACAGCAGGTCCACAACAGCAGGTCAAAGCTGAATCAACAGAACTTAAGTCCCAGTAACAGTCCAGAGTACTATCTGCTGAAACTGGATGTTTTTAATCAAGTGCCAGTGGTGTGTAAAAGCATAAATCCCATAGACTTTTAGTGTCAGTTATGCTCCTAAATGTCTTAAGCACTTTTGAAAATCCCACCTTGGACTATTCTGTCCATTGGCTGTTCTGAAAAGCACCATATGTGGTTTAATAACTATAAGCAAGCTGAATTTCAGTTTTTCATCTCAAGATGTCTTCCTGAGAGAACAAATTGATTTTGTGGATTATCTCTTAAGCTCATGAAGAGAAGAGTTATAGTTTCCTAGCAGCTTGGGGACCTAAACAGTCAAGTAAGGCTATGCTGAACAAACATACCTGGTCAGAAACGGAGGTGTCATGGCAGCAGTGATTTCTTTCTGTACCATTTTTGGAGCAGAGCTTGCAAGGCTGCAGTGAACTGGATGTCTCAGAACTTGTGCTTACTTTACTCTTCCAGTTCTATGGCTGATGCAGCTTTACATATCTCTGGCATTTTGCAAACAGTGATGGTGTCATGTTCACAAAGCACTAGATCTTCCCATCTGCCAACTTCAGTAAAATGTATAAGCTATTATCTTCAAAACATTAGTTTTATGGAAATGGAGATATCAAATCAATATGTCTTTTCATAGTGAGAAACTTTCTTTTGGACTCTTTTACTTGTACCTCTTAATTGAATCCAACATTACTCAGGCCCACTACACTTCACTGAAATTTGGCAGTGTGAGTTATTTTACCGCCTCAGAGAATGCCAATAAATAAATTCAGGCATTAGAACTACAGTAATTAAGTTTGCTTGAAAACAAAAGGTATAAATGCATAGGATTCAGAACATTACAAGAAGCTATACGTGGTTAGAACATAGTGTCATTGCCTACAAGATAGTAATTTTCACCAGATACGTCCCATGAGAAACAATAGTGCAGCTTCATTTTATCGGTCTTTATACATTAATCTTTGTGATAATTCTGGCATTCATTAAAAAGAAAGAGGTAGCAAGTTTTCTCACTACAGAACATACAATATTGAACCTTAATTTACAGCATCTTTCTAAACATAAACAATTACAGGAATTGTAATAAAGAAAGAACAGGCAAAATCATTTAGGGTAAAATGATAACAAATCATTTTTACCCTAAATGCAAAAATCATTTTATAGGATAAAATGATAACGATAACAGTAAAAACAAACTTCTGAGCAATATCAAGCTCCAGTACAACCTATGACCTTCAAGGATTCACCTTACATTTATTAGATGCTTGTACTTCAAAAAGAATACTCTGGCATGAACATGATGATCCCATCAGTGCACCTTTTCTTCCTGCATCACTTTTGATCACAGAGAGCTTCAGAGATGTTGGTGCAGCCTCACAGCACCACTGGTTCCATCTATTGCCATCTGAAGAGACTTCCAACCATTGTAAGAAATGTGCAGTTTTCCAATCTCTTTAGTTTTCTACAAAAATGCAAAGGTATCAGAAAAAAAAAGGACCAGGAAGTGTCCTATAAATTGTTCTCACTCTGTTTGACTTTTTTTTTTTTTTTTTTTAATGAATCAACATATTAGCATGGCAGACACCCAGAAATTGAAATTATAGTAGTATAAAATCCATCTAGCCTTGAAGATGTATTGGTAAATTGATTGAAAGTTAAGGTGAAACAAGAATAAGACTAGAGACCACTTGTTAGTACTTTCATGTCAAAAAACCTCCAAGAATTCTGTTTGACTTAATATTTGTTTAAATAAATGACAACAGGTTCTCCAAAGTGTTGAGAAATCACATTCATGAACTGTTACTCCAACTACTGCAAAGTAAATGCTTTTTTTCCCTCTAGATTAAAATATAATATTTCACAGTCCTTTACACAAACTTGCCATGAATATTTTTGTGTATGGTTTTACATCTATCATGGACCCATGATTTAGCTAGGAAAATGCAAGATTAGTGCATACCTGTATGCATTTTTCAAAGACATTTTAAACGACTCTGCAACTTGCACAAAATGATCAAACACAAGCAAGAACTGGAACACACTCTGGTTGTTATAAAGTGAACTGATTGTCATCTAAATGAGAGTTGGATTTATAAGAAGACATTAATAATGAAATACTTTCTGTATTCCAGTATAAACATATATTTAGATCACAGATGGTAATTGTCTTAACTGTTACAGTCAATTGAGTGAATAATGTAATCTATAACAGGATTCACAGATGAAATGGAATTTGTAGTTGTTAATTTTTACTAAGAAGTCAAGGAAGACTTGCATGTCAAAAAAAAATACAGTAAAAGTGACTTCTCATTTTTCATCTCTCTATTAATTCATGTTCATATAATGAAATAGAAAAGTGTGTGTTTGGTTTAAATGAGGGAAGGGGATAAGAAGCAGTGATTTAAGTCAGTGTGCCTGAAGAGTCTCTTCAGTCATACCTCAAGAGGTATGAGATACACATTCTCATCAGTGATGTAAAATAGGCTTAGCTCTATTTACTGTCACTGTCAGCACAAACAATAAATAACATTTGCCACGACACAATGCGATGAACTTGCAAGCTGCGGTATCAGCAAGCTTTCCTTGCTGACAGGTGTGCCACTCTGATCTGTAGTAAAATATATAGAAAAAGTCCAAAGACTGCTAAATCCCAACAGAAAATGTGAAAGGCCAATCACAAAATAAGAAAATGCTTTTTCTCTAGATTGTGCAGTACACAGAATTAGCCAAAAGTCACCATACATATTCTCTCACCACCCAAGAGTTCCAAGGTGCTGCCAAAATCTGTTAGTAAACTACAAGTAGTTAATCAAAGCAAGTGTGCTCTCAAGAAATATAGAATATTAGAAGGTATTGAAAATACTCTCAAAAAGAGACTTTGAAAGAGAAAGCATAAATCACCATACTCCTTTGCTCAAAACTTTACTAACTGATAAAGACTGGCAAACATAGCAACAAAGAAAATCAAAAAGTTACAAAGGAAACAGAAAAATGTAGTAACAACATATTTAAATTAATATATCAAATAGTATAATTTAGACATATTACCAAAGGAAAAAAAAAAACAAAACTAACAAAACACAAAACACCCACAATCCTCACAATATGCAGAACACGATTTAATAACCTTAGAAAGAACCTTGCAAAAGGATGGAATAAGAAACACTGAAGATGTTGCAATTTCTCAAAAGCACGCCAGCAAATGCAGCAACACAGCTATGGATTAACATAATCCAAACTTGGTCTTGAGTTTGATGTGCCTATTAGTTGTTCACAGTAAAATGTGAGAAGAAAGTCAAGCCACGAATGTTGCCACAAGAATTACACCACCTCTTGGTTCCAAAAGCACATACAGCAGATCCTGGGCAACCCGAAGGGTTATTCTACCAAGAACACTTTAAGGCCTCCTGCTTGAAGATCAAAGGCAGCATATATAAAAGAATTACTTAAAACAAGGAAGCACATGTGCTTCCCTACTCTGTAGACACAGCTACAGCTGTGGACATTCTACTAAACCCCAAATATGTTAGCACCTGTCACCATCACCCAGGATCTTGAGCTATGTCACCCATACCCAGCATAACTGCTGTTTTATGAATGCACTCCTGTTTACTTTCTGGACACATGTGGGCATGGTCATAGTTTAGGATTAAATAAACAACTACAGGAAAAGACTAAAGGGTGCATGATGTGTCCTGCTG
>NW_008600787.1:9253-23915 GCF_000691845.1 Merops nubicus
CCCTAATGACATATAAAAAGTACCTTGAGGAGCGGTGTCATGAAGGTATGATCTGAACTAGTCCAGATTCTACATGCAGAGTTCTACATAAGCGTTCGCAATTAAATAGAGCTTGTCCTGTCCCTTTATATAAGGGAAAAATGCAATTTGTAAGGGAAAATTGTAGCTAAGGAAAAATATCAAGTGCACTATAGGAATCAAAAGACCTGAGGAACAGAAAAGTTCATAATTTTAAATAAAGAGGTAAAAATAAAGCTCTGTAAAGTAATAATTTTTATTGCTATGCAACGATTGTGCATGCTGCCAAAAGACACAGGGAGATCTAGCTCTGTTCCTTATGGGCTGCCTAAAATTATTTCCTACTGCAGTGCTAATTGTGGCAGGTCTGGTAGAGCTACAAAAATTAATTTATTTATATAATCTCCTTAAAAAAACCCAGACAAACAAACAAAAACCTCAAGTCACTGTCCAACTTCCCTTAGCTAAACAAATGCTTTTAAGTGTGCTAGAAAAGCTACATTTTCAATTAAATATTCAGAGGAATAATTGCTTGTATTCTTACTCTCTGAGAGCTCCACTTAACTGCTAACAGATTTATACTTTCCCAATTGCCTTCAACAGAAATGTCTTTGGGAAATCCTTATTTTCTGTGACTACTACATGAAGTGCAATTAATATAGAATAATAATAATAAAAGCTAAACAAGTTATTTGGAAGAGCTGAGGCTTCTTTGTGCTGCATAATAGGATGCCCTCATATCAAATATTTTATGATTTTGCCTCATCAGAAGTACAATAGAATGGAATTGAAAAGATCCACAAAAGGGAAATACATCATCTTTTGAGAAGCATAGTGGAACATACATCTATTTAAAAACTAGCAAAATTCATAGTTATTCAGCTTGGAAAAGTTGAATAGCTACAGGATTGCAAACAGCAAAATGAAAACTGATCAGATTTCAATCTGAGCGTAATTGGTACCCTCTTATGAGAATCAAGGGGAAACATCATAAAATTCAGAACCAATTAAATTAGATAGTTTGTGTGCAACACACATACAGCTGGAATGATCTGAATATTTCATATATTGTGAAATACTTCTAAAAATTTTAATCTTGGTAAAAGGAACATTTTAATGTTACCAGACTGGCAATTGGAACTTCTGACTGAAAATGTGGAGGTACGAGTTTCAGCAAGCAAGGATATTCTTATCAGGAGAAAACAGAAATATACTGACTACTGAAGTCTCACCTGAAAAAAAATTGTTACAGTGGTTGGCCAGCAAGAAGCAGTTGTTCAAACTGGGACTAGACGTTGCAGTCAATGCCAATTCTGGTAATTCTGACTACCACGAGAATGATTTATTTTGGAAAACCTCTGTTATCTTTTCTGTGGTTTCCTATGTTGATTATTCTGGCCTTGTGAAATTGCGTATGCAGACAAAAATAATCCTCTCAAAAGGACACTGAAATAACAATAAGTAGCCCACTGTCATGCCAATAAAAACCTAGTCAGTGTTTTACATTTACAAGTTCTTTGTCCAATCTGGTTTTAACTGTATAACAGCCTCTAACAATATGACTGCAGATATGGTCTAATATATTTCATTACAAACGGAAACGACTTAATATATAGGTGGTCATTCTCACCATTTTTACAGTGGCAAAAAACTTGGCACATCTTATGGCTGATTGTACTTTAAAAGGGTACCAGGGAAGGTGGAACAGGCCCATGAATATGTGGCGTAACAACAGTCTTGTAAGACTATTCTAAAGTAGAGCAGACCTTTACAGTAGCTGAGACATGGCAAGTGAAAGATGCAATCAATAGGAGAGCTGATTCATGCCTTGGAAAAAAAAAAAACAACTTTTTTTTTAAACACATGAACTCTTTTGGTACATTTGGGGGCTTTTGGGGGAATAATTTGCAATTCATGATCATTTGAGACAAGTCCACAGCTTCACTGTAGGAAGAATCATCTTCACATTTCCCAGATTCATTCAGATTCAATGCAGCAGCTGGTCTACTTGTAGTTTGTCTTACTTTGCGTGTAGTGTCAAGTTATCTTTTTGTCAGCCTAGCCTTAAAGTTCACACTTTGTACCTAAAAATATCAAATGCTTCACAGTGTTGTTTTTTATATCATTCTAAACTGCAGTAAAAGCAAGACTGTATGAAGAGCAGAAATACCGCAATAGAATAAGGAAGCTTAATGAACAACTTTGTCTTGCTGTTTTCCCAGAACTTATCTCTCCTCAGCAGATCCATCCTGAAGTTTCATTTGTTAGCTCTTAGAGACAATTTATGAAGTATGGATTTCTAAAAGATTCGTGCGTAACTGTCATGATCTAGTCTTTCCGTACAATGTTAGTCATACTACTGGCTTCAAAATTGCACCAGAACTCTGGTGGTTACAAATCTATGTATTCTAATCAAACATAGGAACCAACTCTCCAAAAAGGAGCTCAATGAGTAAAGCAAGAGAACTTATTCATCAGTCAGTTAAACTGGGTTTAGACTACAACAAAGTCCTTTAATATATTAGAGCAGAACCATGCCACCTCAAAGTAGTCACAGGGTCAGCCTGTTACGCAACTCTATTGGCTGGTTTAAATGGGAAAGATACCACCTTTCCTTGTCTCTCTGAATATCAAGCGCTATTGAAGACCACCATGTAAACCCACCAGGAAAAGTTTGAGTTAGGCTTTAAAGTTGTAGAATGCAGTTTTATTGATTTTCAGATCTAGATTTTAAAATTAATCTCAATACAATTATTATGCATAAATCACCAACAGTTGTGTGTATTGCAAACAAACAGAAAAAGGAGGCATCCTTGAAAAGGCTCAAGTTCTTAAAAAGGACAAAAGGTCAATATTCTAGGGAAAAAATTGTCACATTAAGATTTTCACTTCTGGCATATAAAATTTGGTTAGGGAGAAGTCTTTTAAGATGATAGTGAAAGCTTAACACTTGAATAGCAATTCTGGAAGGACTGCACCAAAAATATTGATAAATGTCCATTAGATCTTGCATTTTTACTAAAACAAAACACAAACACAGTGAGTGGTTAAACAATAAGTTAGGGTTAGGGGCATGGTGCATTATTTTGCAGATAGAAAAGTCCTCAAAATGCCCTTACTTTCAAAGTTGCACAAAATTAGCGTTCAGGAAATGCTTCTTCTGAATGTAAAAAAAACCCACTTCAGCTCTTGAACAAGACCAAGGCAAGTTTTAGTAGATAGGGAAGTAAAAAAATTTAAGACTATATATTCTATCTTAGCCCAAAGGGTCCCATTCAAGAGTATGTCTTGAAAAAAATGCAACCAATTACACTTCTAATTTTGATCTCATTAAGTGCTATTTTGGCTGCATGCAGTATCCCTCTTGGCTAAATCAACATTCTGGTGCTATATAGGTATTCTTCAATTATGCTGAACTATCACTTTGAAATACGTTTCAATTTAAAGTGCTACAATAATCCCACTTTCACTCAGTCTTTAATTTGAATTACAGGTAATGCAATATGGATACAACAGACAACATCCTATCTACTAACAGGTTTACAATGAGTCTTTCATGGAGTCTGTAACTTTAATATTATTTAACTGAATTCCATATATTCTACTTGAACATAGTACATATTCGTGTCTTTTCCTGTCTGACTTCACTGAAACACATAGAAACACATTTTTTTTAGCACATGAAATATGTATATATCTCACACATAAATACATTTCTAAACGCTTAAGATTAACCCCTAAAGAATTTTAAAATATGGAATACTACTAATTATATTTATTTATGCCTGATTATTTAATGTTGACAACCTAAGGCTGTGTTTTTACTAAGCAAGTAAGTGTGTGTGTGGTGTAAGAGAATGGCAGGATTGTTTGGATCAGGGAAGGGAGAATTCCCAAATTCTATTTTCTGCTTAATGTAACAGGCAACTACCTGTATATTAGGCTGAATACAGAAGATAAAAGATTTTTTTTTGTCCAAGTCTGATAATTTCTTCTGTGTAATGGAACCAAGGACACTTCTTTTAAAGTCAAGCAGTGTTGAACAGTGCCTCCTTACAGTCTCAAACCTTGACTAGTTCCAGAGCTTCTTCACTGCAAGATGCATTTGCCAAGTAACACTAAACTACTTCTATCCAGAATTTTCTTTGTTGCAATGGAGGATGAGGAAGTTCCAAGCAAACAAAAGCTCAGAATTGAACCTGACCAATACTTTCTAAACCAGAACTCACTTTATAAACTTCGTATGACTCAAGTAAAGAGAAGATTTTAAACTAAAGAATATTCATAATATGAAGACATTTCCCAGATCAGGAATGATCACAGATGTGACCATGAAATATCTATAAATGTAAATACAGGAATACAAATTCTACCTCTCAAAAACAGCTCTTCTCAAAAGATTTTTGGGACTTTCTATACTTGTGAAGGATTTGTTTCGTTCCCTAGAAAGGGAAATGTAATCATAAACATCTTTTACCATACATAGTACAGCATTTGAAATAGTTAATCAATAGGAAAAACCTCAGATATTTGTAGTTATGTTTCCAGAAAATGTTACTGGAAAATCCTCCTAGCTTCTATTCTGAGAAATAAAGCTTTCAAAAACTGATATTTCAACATCTTTCTCAAAGGAGAATGTCACTAAAAGCATTCCATACACTACACTGTGCAATGAAGTGCTAAGAAACTGTGACAATATCTTGCCAAGAGAATTCTGAATCAAAGCAGAAATATTAATGACTGTGTGATCCAATGAAAACTGATTGCGTGACACAGGAAATCTACTCAGTACTTTCTCAAATATTGTGAAAGGTATTTCATTATTCATTAGGTTAAATGAGGAAGTCAATAAGGCACATCTGTCAATAATCCAAACTATTAGCTGCTGACTGAATGGTTGTGTATTGGATTGGAGAGAAACAATAGGTGTTATTGCAGCTAGGCACTGATTGCAACATTTCATTCAGTCAGATATCTTAAGATATAACAAGTCCTAAGCCTGGGCAGCCTTTCAACATATAAGATGAAGAATGACAAAGAAAACTGAAATAATTCTTAATTTTCAAATAAAACTCCTTTTTGCTGAAGTGCAGCTTCTATAGCATCATTCTTTCATTCACAGCTCATGGCCACTAGCTAAGCACTCATCCTTTATCGACATGTTTTCAAACAATATTTCCCAATTACTAAGCCATGTATGAAAGATGGTTCTTCATGTATAAAACTTTGGGGATTTTCTTTCTTCTCATCAAAAATCGATGTACAGGAAATTGCTCAAATTTGTCAGAACAACTACATCTGTTGTAGCTTAATCATTAGACCTAGCCTGCAAAAGAGCCTGCTATACTACTTTTTCGAAGAAATCAGCTATCATGTCTTACAGAATAACTTGTTAGAATTATTTGCTCCATATCAGTGATTCCTTCCACTCTTCTTCTTTTGCCTAAATCACTGTTGGAATGATGCTTGTTTTATCCTGTTCCCAAATGCGGTTACTAAGAAACTGATTTCTAGAGATAGTAAAGATCACACACTCATACACCAAATGCAAGAAGAAAATGGCTAAGAAAAACATGCTTGCATTTAAAAAGAGAAAATTTAGAGTTGTAAGGAGTGAGATGTGTCTTTGAATTGCCATTACTTCAAAGCTGCAAGGAAATAGTGTGTGGGGAGGGAAGGTTGCTACACTTTCAACACGATCCAAAAAACTTCTCTATATCACCTAATGCTCTCCTCCCTAAAATACTGCTTTTCTTTGGTGGACGTGCATGTCTCAACTAAGAGGGCTGTTTTTCTTCCCATCTTGGTTTTTTATTTCTTTCTTTACAGGAAGCACCCTAAATTACTGGCAAGTTAGATAAGTCAAAGAGCAAAAATCAGAAAAGAAAACAAACGAAATAAACAGTGGCACTTTCTTCCTTCGAAGTAAAGCAGCTACCTGGCCTCATAAACTACCCAAACAAGCTGGCCAGGAATACACAGAACAAGCTGCAAATCTTGTAAGACTAACGAATGGTCAGCGATTAGTATTATTGAGGTGAAATGTACTTCATTGAAATACTCAGTGTCTCATATCAGTGTCACACACCACAGCATTAATGGGATCAAGATGCAACAATAATAGTTTCCATGACAATACAGCACAGGCGCTCAGCAGCACCTCCCTGGGTAAACAGTAATCCTTCAGAAAAACAAGAAGGTCATTACAGCAACTTGTCAAATCAATGCAGAGAGTGTCTGAGCTGATTAAGGCATCTTCTCTCAGCTCTGACACAGTGTCAATAGTACTGGGCCACTAGTGCTCAGTCAGATGACTGAAGTGAAATGCCCATCAGTCAGGGAGCTGAGGTGGACTAATGATTCCCTGTGCTGCCTATTAGAACTACATGACAACTCAATCCTGTTTGCTTAAAAAAAAAAAAAAAAAAAGAAAAAAGTGACCTTGTTGCTTTGTTTGAAGCTGAATTAAATTGACAACAGCAGCTAATCTTTACCTAGGGCGATTAACAGAATTAAAGTAAAACAACGAAGGCACACAAGGTTTTATGGTTTATATTCTTAGTTTGATAATGCCTGCAATCTACTAGGGTCTTTGCAATCAAGTTCAATGTAAATGTACATAGAAAAGCTACATTTGAATGGATCTGAATTAACCTATTTGTAAGAGGACACTATTTCAAGAGACAATTTGTGAGACAAAATGTGGTCCAAATACAGTCATACTCAGGCAGTGTTTTTTTTGTTTGGTTGTTGGTTTTGTTTGTTTGTTTGTTTGTTTTTAGAAAAAAGGTGAAGGAAATGTTCAAAGGAAAAAGCTGTTCTATACTTGCCAGTCTACATGTGTAGGTACTACTCTACCTAAGGAAAAGACATATCCTATGTGAACTTTAAAAACACTTTAGGACTATAGCTTTTAGTGTGAATACACAGTGTGAAAGTGTGTCCCCCAAAACATAAGGCACAGTATTTACATTGTTTTATATCTATCATGAAAATGTTTACCAAATAGTCAAGATAAAGCAAACATATCTAAGTATGTAGGTATACATGCTTTTCACCTGAGGCCATTCAAAACTGATGAGCTTGGTGAAAGTCTTCATGTCCACATCGTGCTTCTCAGCAGTTTATCATTTTACATTACTGACCTACTCAGTCAAGAGGAAGACAGAAGTTATGAGGAGAAAAGAAGAATCCTGGGGAGAATGTTTTATCTATGTTAAAGAGAAAATCTGAGCTGTTAGTAAAACTGAGATTATCTTTCTTTATTCCACTCATACACACACTGCTTTAAAGATGGACTTTTACCCACAACATTGGCAACAGGGCTGACTTTAACCAGTTAGATTTCTGAGAAATATATACTGCACCACTGAGCCTGAGCTGTGGATTGCACTGAGGAAAAGGATGAATCCTGCTCTGGCAGGGTGGTTGGACTAGATGTTCTTTTGAGGTCCCTTCCAATCCCTAACATTCTGTGAATCTGTGAAATATGCAGCTGTCCAAATTCTTTTCACTGAAGCCTCAAAACTCAGCAAAGTCGGAGTTAATTGTTGTTGCTAGACTTTGAAACAAATCCTCACTCCAAAAGCACTATTTTTTGTTTCAGATGATGAGAATGAGAATAGAATAGGGTTCAAATCCACAGAAAATCTACCATAAAGATATAATACAAAGCTTGTAAAAAAACCTGCTGCAGAGTAACAAACAGGATGAGGACAAAGGGGATTTATGTTTACCAAGAAATAAGTCATTGAGAGGACCAAATAGCTCAAGGGACTGGTACTGAATTTGAAAGCTTTTCACCTCTTAGTATCAAACTCAAATCCAGCCCCAAGCTGTAGCTATTGAAGGTCATTATCATCCAGTGGCTGCTCAATATTGTGAAAACAGTCCACTTCTCACAGGACAGGGAGTCACATTTTGAAGACAGCAGCATTTCTGAGGTTCATTAGAACCCATAATTTTGGTTTCAGCATAAAGCACTTTATCAGCTGCTGAGCATCATGCCCTCCAGAGGTTGACAGATCAGACAAGGGAAGTTCGCAGTGCTGCCACAATGCTGGCCTTGTTGACTGTGGCAGAGCACTTGTATTGCTATGTCTCAAATCAAGCAGGCTTTGAACTGTACCTGCACAATTTAGAAAATATAGAATACATGTAAATATTTCAGTGCTTGATTCTGGTTTTATTTAACAGAGAGTGAAAAACTTAAACAGTTGCTCACTAGTGCAACCTAAAATAGTAAAAAATATTCTAAGAGTAAATTCTCAGAAACATTTGCAGTGAGAGCAAGCCTTAGAGAGGAAATATAGAGAATCTTAGACTTCTTCCTGAAGGTCTAATTCTGTGCTGTAAAGAATTTATTGGTGGCATATCATATGCAGTCATATGTGTAGCTCTTTAATTCTTTCAACACCAGATTTTACAATGTATGTTTCTCTATACCAGATGGTAATTGTGCTCTTACCTTGATTAGTTTATGTTGCACAAAAGATTCATCAGTGCTCATTATTTTGCATAATTAGGTAAAGCACATACACATAAGTAAGTCTGTGCAATTTGATTTCAAAATAAAAATTTGTCATTTAAGTACAAATTTACCACTGTAGCATAAAATTTCCATTGATACAGAAAATAACATATTATTATTTTGATATATTTTACATAAGTGCTTTGCATAAAAAAAAGAATTGTAGATACTTACAGATATACTGTCTGTTCCAGCATGCTATGCTGGAGTTTGACTATGTACAGCTAACACTATTCCCTACGTCCCTGGTGGCAGCCTGTGTAACAGGTACTAGATCTATACGACCCAACAGCAAGAATTAAAAAGTATTAAGGTCTTTCACTGGGGAATGATTTAATTGTTGGTTGTTAATCAACATGACCATGTTTCACTAATCCTGAATTACTTTCTAATCTGACAGTACATGTACATATGAGAAAGAACACTGGGGAAAGACAAGATCTTATATACTAATTCTGAAACATGACTAAGAGCTCTTTCATTTTATATGAAGATTGAAAATCCACTTCAAGTCAGCCAAAATATAATGAGGTAAAATGATCTTTTTCTACATGCAAATTAAAGCTGACATGATGGCAGACCATTCTAAAAGAGAGGAAAAAAAAAAAAAAGGCAAATAAACTAAAATTCCAACAACTGAAAAAATAAAGCTGATTTTCTTAAAATTAAGTTATATTTTTCCATTAAGTGTTAGCTTCTAGAAGACAGAAACTTGTATCTGTGATACCGTACGAGTCTTGAAAGATGAGGAAGAGATACTTCAGATTTCTAACAAGTGTAGATAGTATCAAAATTGAGTTATTTCCTCATTGTTAGGCAGGAACTCTTCTAGGTAGTTCATAATCATCAGTGATGACAAGTACTGTCTCCATCAGGAGACAATATTTTAATTTTAATTCAAATGGTGCCTTCACCAACTAGAAGAAATAGTGAGGAAAGAAATACACCTTTCCTGGCATTTGCGTATAAATAAATGTTGCAATTACTACTAAACTATTCTATTGTAAATCAAAAAGAAACTAAAAAACAAAAGAAGTTTTAAATAATACCTATTCCAGAACAGTCTTGTGACTCTTGGCATGATGCTTTACATAGGCCTGTTTAAAGTTCTTGCTCAAGCAGTGCTGCTGTTTTGAAAATAATAACAAAAAATATCTGTAGCACAAAATTTCTTCAAAGCTACAACCAATACTTTAAGGGTGGTATCCTATCTTACGAAAACAAAACCCCTGGATCTCTGTTGAATAAATCTAGAATTAGTAGTTCAGTGTCAGGGCAAAGTGTTTAATTTTGGACGCAGAATTCAAGGATATTAGCATATGTTTTCTTTAAAAGCTTGACTTAACTTTGGAGGTTTAAATACTCTTAGCAAAAAACCCCGCCATTTTTAGTGTATTGTTGCTTCAGTTATCCCAAATCTATACGTCTATTTCAAACATGTCAGTTTGCACCTTACCGTCATGGAACGAGTTCTCTGAACAATTTGCTTTATACGTGTATTAATGTGTATGTGTATGTAAACATTTAATAATCCCTTTTAGCAAAAACCTCTAAAATGAAAGCAAATAGATTTTAGAAAGAGGTATCTTTTTTTTTTTTAAGTAAGTAATTTTTTTTTTTTTTAATTATAGAATAATCTTTTGGGATTCTTGCAAAAAAGAGCAAACTAGCAAGACAAAGAAGTAGCCTAAAATTATTAGCATAATAATCCATATATGTCAAGCATCTTATTCTCACAGCAAAGCCACATTGATCCCAAAGCACTGCCACAGATTCAAAAGCCTTCAAGAATTTAAATTAAATTATGCTCAGGACTACCAAGAGATAGAGAGATGGTGAGTCATAAAAACTAGGAGGAAAGGCCATAGCTGATCACAGTTTCTATGCAGTACAGAAAATCCCTCTTCATCTCATATTGCCATTTCAGGCTCTTTGAGATCCAGTAATAATTAAGCACACCCTACAGGGCAGGATTCTCCTGTGAGCAAGACCTCAGTTCCCCAAAAGTAACATTTTATTATTTTTTTTTTTCCCAAAAAATTAATTTTGACAAGCCTCTAAAATGCTCTTGCAAATTCCATTAAAATTGTGACCCAAAGAGAATGAAAAGCCTGATGGGAAGAAAAACTGTTTTTAAAACTAATAGTGTTCTTCATAACTTTACATTTGCTTAAGCCCGTTAGATTCCACAGAAAGGCATCAAGACCCCTGACTTTACTATTCTTTTTCACAGCTCTATCACATTGCAGAGCTCCTTACTACTGCAACCAAAAGCTCACAACGGGGGTAGAATTGAAGAGCTATAGGTACTGTAACATCACAAGAAATGATTTTATGGTAAGGTTAGTGAACTTATTTTGTTATCAAGTACATGTCTATTTGGCAAACAAAATGTCGTCAAGACGATAGTAATAATACCAGGCAAATAGAGACTCAAGGCTTTCTTCAACTTGATTTCAACCTAAATGACATACTAACTACAAAATGTCTAAAAAGAGGTAGTAAGATGCCACATATAGCCACTTCAAACACCTCAAAAATTGGTCTTTGAGAATCATAAGGACTAAAGAAAACATTCCTTTCTCCTGGCAGAACCTTAAGGTTCAAAAGGAAAGATTTGTTGCTTCACAGAAAGATAGTGGAAAAGTCATACCTGATTTATTCTGACATTCTTAGTATGACTTAATTTAGCTTGTCAGTAGCCTGGATGCAGCCACATAAAAGTAATATAAACTAATAAACAAAACAAAATAATAAAAATAATAAAGAGATTATACATAGAAGTCTTTGATGATGATCAAAGTATATATATCTATTCTTCCTTCACATCTTTCACCTTTGCTTAAAAGAGAAAGTCCACCAGCTACTGAAACAGCTAAATGAGAACTGTGGTACTATCACATGGATTAATTTGGACTCTGTTTTCATTACCACTACTGTTGCTTACTGACTGTCCATGCAACAAGGAAAATTATATCTCAGTAATTAGCTCTTATTATTAAAATGTTATCAGCTGCATCCAAAGTGGGACTCACTCAGCTTTATTAGAATAATAATATTGACATTCCATATGGTGCCAGGTTTTTTCCTGAAAGTATGACTAATGAAGAAATCTCAACACTATCAAGCACTGAAAAAAAAAAATACAAAATTACAGGAGCAACTATTTTATTAATTCTGTTTCACAGAAAAATGGTATTTTCAATGAATTTTTTAAAACCTAAAGTACTCCAAAGAAAGAGGAAATTTAACTGATAATCTGTTTTCATGAGTTCTTTGGCGAATAAATTCAAATATAAGGGTAATGTCTTCTGCAGAAACAGTATATAAGCTACATTCTATGTGGATGGTGAGTGAAAAGATTGCTGGAAATTAAAATTAACCAATAAGCCTACGAAAAGGGATGACAAGAGGAACACTTGACACTCATAAATTATCTTGGGCTGTCATTGAAGAAAGTAGAGCTTTTTACATGGAAACTCAAATTTCTGTGAATCTTCAAGAATTCTGTTAAAAATAGTGGAGAAATTACAGACAAACACTGACAAAAATGTGTGTATACCAGGGGCATAACTCCTATATTAAAAAGAACTATAAATGAAGTCATTTAGGTCATAAGAACTTTCTGAATATGTCAGCTTAAAATGCTGTTGTACAAATTTTACTTTCCATAATAAATCCTCATACGCTCCCACAGGATGTGATGTAACAGACAATAATGTTCATGTCCATGAAATCATATAACCCAACGGGAATCATAGCAGAATTGTTAAGCATCAGCAAGGTTTTGAATGACTGTAATTAAGTAACCTACTTCTCCCCTTGTGTTCCACCACAACAACTGAGGTCAGCTGCAACACTTGAGTCCCTAAAACTAAATGTCAGGGGATGTTGACAGGAAATTCTCAGCAAAAGCCTTTCACCTCTAGGATTCAATTCTCTTATTATAGCTTTGACAGAGCTCAGGTCAGTTGACAATCAAGATGTAGACCAAGGCCTCTTGCATAATACTCCCCAAAGGAGCCATAATACTGCCTTTTAATATGCTTTAGTGGCTAATTAGTTACTTAAGCACACTAAATTAAATAACAAACCATACTCTGATTTCCCTATATTTTTAAATTTAACATACATGGCTAGAAACATGGCTTTTTTTTTTTTTTTTAATCCCATCAAAAAACAATGAGAGAAGCTGTATATTAAAGAGCTGAATGGTAGGATGACTGAAAACACGACACACAATGTTTACATCTGTAATGAGAAAAGCAAGAAAATGTACAGTAATGAGGGGTAATTTAGAGAATAATCAAAGTAATATTGTAATGACTACAACCAGCATATCATGCCTGAAGTGAAATATCCTGAAGGGATATCTTGCCTAAAGGGATATGGTCTATACCACAAAAGCTTGGAGCCATTGAAACCTCTAGAGAAAGATGATAATGGCCGTACATAAAGTATAATTTATTTACAATTTGAGGAAGGCTTCCATCAAGTCCCTAATGACAGGCTTACTAGTTACATTAAAAGCTGTGCTGATTCTGATAAATGCACGAAGTCAATAAAGCAAAAGGGCTCTGCAACACAAGGAGAAAATGGATGCTGCTTAGCATCCAAGAAGAAATAAATCTGGGTAGCAACATAGACTTTTAAAAATTTGTGTTAAAAGAACTCTCAAAAGATCATCTCATGGCAACAGGCAGATTGTACTGACTGCTCATAAGGGAGCATGATCTGATGTGGATCTAACAGCTCCATTATCTTGGAGATATCGTGATATCATTATAGACATCCATCTGTATATCTTTTTTAGTATTTTATTTTTACTCATTCCTTGCTTGTTTTTTTAACTGTTTGTGGGAAAGTGAAACTGAAAGGTCTCTTAGGAGAAGTCTTCTAGCTAGTTTCCCAGTGTCTCTGAACAAACAAGGCATATATGAATAAAAACACACATAAGGATAAAAGAAGGACAAATTTAAAGATTACTGAAAAAGAAAAATATACTACATGGGATAAACAACAATAACAGGAAAGTGAAAAATAGTGTGTGAAAATTGTTTTACGTAAGAAATGAATGTTCTGTCTTTCACTAGTGTAAGTCAGGATATACACCACCTAAACCAACCTGGTTGTACTTGTGAAAAACTAGTGGGTAAAAAGGAAATCACCACCATCAAATCCAGATTTGTAAAAGTTCAAAAAATTTCCACCTTCTTGATGGAAATTGGAAAAGTTCATATTAATTTGTGCTTACTTCCTGCAACATCACTGCACACTTCATAACTGCGAACACCTTCAATCTCACCTGTCCTGCAATCTACAGGGTGTTCAAAACTCATTCTGAATAATCACTCATGTTTTAAAACTATGCTCTGCTCTCATAGAGATTCTAATTCTATGTCATTTCACATTTTTTGATCCTTATTTAAACATCTATCTTGTGATGTTAACAGAGGACATTAAAAACATAATTTTAAAATCTCCAGGACAAAGCTTCACATATGGTGTAAGTGTATTGCTTTCAATATATTAAAATTTTATAAATGCACATAAAGTAATTGTAAACTTCTGCCACTGCAACTACAGCAAATTCATCTGAAGCCATGGAATATTAAGATGCAAAATCTGAGAGTGAGATTGCCCTGTAGAACACACCTAGGTCTCCTTGAGAGAAAAAATATGCATTTTACAGACACAGGTTGTATCACAATTTCTTTGTTTTGTGCAGTTAAATAGTTTCACTAATTAATTAGAAGAGAAGCATCAAGGCTTTCATCCATGGTTTTGTGTCAATTTTTCACAACTGAATACTTTTCATAACAATCAGCAGAGAAAAACTTCTTCACCTGCCCACTGTAGAGTATGGTCCCGGCAAAGAGTCTGACCCTGAAACCCTACACTGCCTGCTACATGTGACCACTAAGCTTCACAGCTGAAGGGTCATGTTCACTGGGTCCATCAATAGATCTGTAATTCCTTTATGCATAATGAGTGGTGTATCCTTAAGATCAGGGGGGTACCTGCAGGCTAGAAAATCCTATGCAGGACTAAGAGATTCTGGTAAGGAACCAGTTACCTCTGTGGAAAGTGGAAAGAGGTGGGTTGGAATTTTAT
>NW_008600787.1:23946-66137 GCF_000691845.1 Merops nubicus
CCATGACTTGGGATGCAGATAATTTTAAACATATGTTTATACTCTACAATCCAGAAAGGATTTAAGACTCTACATTCCTTATGGAGATATATCTTTATGAAGACATGCATAGTCCTTATGGAGATGCGTATCTTCATGAAAGTCAGGCATTCCTCTGAGTTTCCTCAGAGGAAAGAACTCGTTTCTGAATTTCCTATACCTTTGTGTTCCCACTCAGTGCGGTACCTGCTATAGGTGCTACAATGAGATTCCTAACATTTCCCGTGCATTCAATACAGAATTTAGAGATCTCACTTAAAGGTTCTTATTATCAGTCTAGGAAGGAGGCATCTCAGGAGGAATAAATAATTATAGCGCATGACCTATACCCATCTATGATTTAAGTCTAGTCCCTCAAAATATGAAGGAACCTGAACACTAAACCTAAGGCATTCAGATGTCTACATCTTGATAATTTTTACCTTGAACAGCTGGTAAATTCTAGGTACAGAAATGTCAAAGGAATAGGACGGGATAAAGAATGGAAAATTGTGGGTGCATAACAGGACCTGTAACAATTGCACTGTATGAAGTAAGTGTCATATGGATGTTACTTTTCCCAAGAAGGTTTTAGTCATGAAACAAGAGCATAAGCATCGTCTGTGAGTTACAAGCAAGGCTGAAACTTTCAAAGGAAAAACCGGCAAGATGAGACAATGGAATTTGTTCACAGGTAAATAAACAAGCTGAAAAAACCCACCCTGATCATGAAATTCAGAATATGGAGAGAAGGTAAGTGAGAGATTTAGAGGAAAGATGTAAATTAAATACTGACTTCTCATGATTAGTAGAAAAAACATAACACAGAGAGTCTAGCAAATCTGTGAACATTCATAACGACTTCTTCAATCATGTGAATGTACTTTTTGGGAGCAGTAGGAAAGCAGAAAACAAGGGAGATATTTATTTGAAACTGTAAAAATTGAGAATAAGAAATACTGTAATCCTGAACATCCATCAGGGCATAACTGTTGTTTTCCATTTAGTGGCAAAGTATGACTTTCCAAGGGCTGCTAGAAGGATCACTGTTTCACAAGGACAGCTCTGATGATGAGCAATAGTCCTGGTGTCCTAGTAAGAAGCTTTAATATTTTTCTCCCCTTGCTTTCCTCCTTTGCTCTGCCATTCTGCCAGTTATAAAAGCCTGGTGTAATCCCCAGAGTTTATAGAGAAAGTGCATTAGATGTAAAGAGGGAAAGGCAGACATTGACTTTGGCAGTTTGTGTGAACTGATGAAGAGCAGCAGCAAACTCCCTTGATGGACTGAGAGAAATGCGTTCCCCTTTTGAATCACTATTCAGAAAGTGCCAGAACATCCAATCTGAGTTACAATTTCACCATGTTTGTATGTAAAAGTATAAATTCACATACATATTACTATCATAGACTTCCACTAGAAAGCAAATATTTTCACTTTTTTCCTTGGTTTGCATTAATTCTGTACATATCTCTACAAACTTCCCCTAAAGTCAATTAGTGTTTAAAAACCTGAGTCTAATCAAAAGAAAATGGAATCTTCTTTTTATGGTTATGTGATGAAATAGTACGCAAAGGAAAAGGTGGTGAATTTAAGCATTTGCAATTCTGACTTTCATACACTTCTGGAACTAAAATCCCATCAGGAAAGGAGTATACAATTAAAACAGCTTTCTTTTGCATTGGTTCATTCACATTAAGTATGGCAAGTTATATACAGCAGAAAAATCTCAGCCTATGTTAGCAATACCATATTTTCACAATGTGCAAGGAAAGTAAAGGGCACACAAACATAGCATAAACAAGCACAATTAGTTAGCTCAAAAAAAAAAAAAAGTTTAGTTTTAGACAGTAAAATAATGCTGCAAGCCCACACAAATAAACATTCCCTTTAAAACTTTTCATCCTTCTAATAACCCAGCTTCCTTTTGCAGCATTGTTATGAGATCTTCTTCTATACTCTCAGACATAAGCCATGATGTATCCAAGATCTAATAATATCTACAGTGGAGTTTTTGCTAGATTCATTACTGTTTGATGTCAAGTGGTGGAATTTGTGTAATTATTTTCTACCAATATCTTTGTGTGCATTCTCTCTACCATGCTACACTGAATAAAACAGCTAGTGAAAGTATGATATATTCAAAGGTCCTCTGTAGGTCATTATATAAATACTAGAAATAAAAGTCCTTAGAAGAAAAGTGAATAAAAAAATAATCAAGACTATTTTGTTTTTATCAAGAGTATTTTTTCTGCCTAAGAAGAGTTTGAGCCAACAGAAATTAACTTGCTCTGATAATGTTAATGAACTAGTTCTCACAATGATCTTATTTAATTGCAAAATAAGAGCTTCACTGAACTATGAAAACAGTCTGGCAACCCATAATTTAAAATATATATATACACAAATTATTCCTTCACCATCCCCATTTGCATCAAACAAATTTATTGGATTTGATCCTCAGAAGCTTTACTGTCATGCTGTGAACTCTCTCTCTCTTCCCCCCATCCCCTACAAGTGTAAATGCAAAATTTTTTAATTTGCAAAATAACATTGAGGGGAGATAATAATCATGAACCATGCATACACAAACAGTAGTCCCTACCCTAAAGTCCTTACATAACTTTAAAGCCAGTCTCAGAGATGTGGTCAGCCATGTGCTTGCTACATCAATGCCACTTGGATACAAGTGTGAAGTCCCATTGGTTAAACACAAGAATTCTTTGTGTGCATACTGTTATTGTTGATGTGCTTGAACAGTTTAAAATGCCTACAGATTTGTCTGCCTCTGACCTTAGGACGGTCTTAAATTAACTGTAGTCTGACAGTACTTAACTCTTCCCAAAGAGTGGCCTAAAGGCTGATTCTGGATCTCTATATGTTACCCAGACTAGCCTTATGTTCAATGGTAGCTCTACTGCTTTCCTTCTGGTGGGAATCTTGACAGAAAACGTTTCAGTACGTTTAAAACATGTAGAGTGTGTGTGTCTATGCATTTCCACAAGTGCACAGACACTTATAAAAAGTTTTAAGAGATCAGTGTTGTAACTACCAATATAGTAACAGTTATTCTTTAATAAGATGAGAATATTTATTTGGTGTGTGTTTGAAAACAAACAAACAAAAAAATCGGCCATTACCATTTAAAGGATCACAACACAGTGAAACTCTGCAGTAATTAATTGTTCTGTAACTCCTTAAATGGTATGACAAGTTTGTTGTTTCCTCCACTGTACAGCAGACCTAAGCCTCTATAACACCAATATGCCACAGCATGAAACTAGTCCGTCAGAACAGCAACAAAAGGTTTTAGGAAGGTTTCTAATATTTTTGTGTTGATGAACCTTACTTCTTCCATGATAAGAACTGCTCATGTTTCTTTGTAAAGCATACTATTGCAAATCGTACCCTAGGTGAGTTGTAGCTTTGTGCCTACACAACTGTGAAAAGCCTTCAGGCAGTTTCTCCATGATCTGTTGGTCATCTGTTCCAGCACAGCACTACCTTCCTGGTAGAGATGTTTTCTTTAGCCAACAAAGCAACCAGCAAAGCTGTAATGACCTGATCATGCAGGGCTTTTTATTTACTGAACCCCAGTTGTTTGCATTCTGCATTGTTACAATTTTACCGTGGCTCAGGCTGATGAACCAGCTCACAAGTGATCGCAATGACTGCACCTAGAGAAAAAATGAAGTTTTGAGTAGAATTGCATTGCCTCAACTGACTTAAATTAGATCTAATAAGAGCTTAAAATATCTGCAGTCATTTGTCCCTCTGTTTACAACTGTGTTATAACCATTGATCTGTGGGGCTAAACAGCTAGTGATCACCTCAAAAGGTAAGGCAGATGCAGACAAGAGCTGTGAAGCAAGCTGGACCCTTCCCTTCCACTGCACCACGCCTGGTAGTGGGAAGGAATACGCCAAAGCTGTTTTTCAACTGTATTTTGAAAAGTTTCATGACAACTAACCCCGATTTACCTTGTTTTCTCGCTGCTTCAATAACTAGAGGGAAAAAACCTCCGAACAGGATATGCATTCATTCTCCCTGCGTCCCAGAATGCAGGATGCTGTACCACACCAGACCAAGGAATGAATACGATCTCCCACTTAAGGGAGACCAACCACCGCTCTTACATAGCTGGAAATCAAATATGTTCAAAAGATAGTTAGCTTCTACAGAAATGTATGGAAACAATACAGTATTTAATGGTTTAAACACAGTAATCTTTCTGAATCTGATGACAGTAGGGGTCACCACTTTCTTCATAAATCACTTAAAACTGTTGCCACCACTACACTTCTGAGTGTTCATTCCCCTTACAGCTCCCAGATGTTTAATTTGGCACCCTTATCATTACTTCATTTGCTTTAATTTTATATATGTCTTAAAAGAATGCAAATAGCAATGGTATTTGTAGCAGCATAACATTTCTTACATTTTTTTTTCTATTCTTGTCAAAGAAATAGCTACAGAATCTTAAGAAGGGCATCCTGGCAAAGAAAGAATATCCTAAATTTCTGAATATCCCATGAAACTAACTGATAGTTTTTATGAATTCAATAGGTAAAGTTCATTCTCCTTGCACTTCCCCCCAGACATTAACCTGTAAAATTATTTGAAGTAAGTTTTAAACCAATGCACTGTTTAGTGACATTAGATGACATTTCAGATTTGCAAACAATATTACTTTAATTGAATATAAAACCCAACAAACTCGAAAAGTCAAAGGCAAAACGAAGAACGAGGTGCACAAACAGAGATCTAACAAAATGTACATGCAATTAGGAGAAACAAAACCCTCCAACTCTAACATTTAGAGATTACAGACAACGTGTTATGGATAAACTTAATGGCCTTGAACTGGAAACTGAGGAGCACACAGATATAATAGAGCCTAAGGAGGCTCTTGAGTGATAGAATTGGTGGAGTACTTTTTGAAGATATGATTTATCTAAGTTACAGAGATCTGTACACAGATAAAATAGCCACAGCAGCTGTAAAAGCACTTAAATACAATACTTAAATGCACTGTGATGTACCATGTGGTATGGAAGTAGGTGACTGGTATTTACAGCAGAGAGTTGATCAGAAATAAAAAGGATAGAGACATAAATGAGTAGTATTTATGAGAAGTATATTCACTTGAGGAACCAAATGTTTGGTGTCAGCCTGTGACATTCATCTTGAGATGGCTATAATAAGTGATAATGATGAATGTAATCCACACAGCCAACAGCTTTACTAGCAAGGTAAATCATATTTAGCATTCTCCACTCTTGAAGGATGTGCCCTAAATATTAATTTACAACCTTCCATTGCTCTTATCTCATAGGCTAATATTATTCATGAGCTAATTTTTAGCCTTTAAACTATCATATTATTCTTCCAGATACTTTTAAGCAGCACTGAGCCTACAGAAGCTTTTTAGATGTTGCCAGACGTATCCTGTGCAATGGCTTCATAATTGCAGTAAGCTAGACTCGTGCCTCAGATGACAAAATATTCCTAAAGAGCAACTTAACTAGTTGAACAAAAAGATGTAGCTGTCTCCTAAAAGGGGAAAACAAGACAAAATAAGACAACTTTCTTATAGATATTCTTCCATAGGATCTGAAGGTACTCTTTTATGAGGAAGATATTGAAGGTCTGAGGGAGACAGAACTGGACTTACTATCAAATAACTCTCATCTATTACCAGTTCTCATAAAAAAAATGTAAAACACAGACATCTTTCCATCACATTCAAGCACCCTACTAGAAATCCCTGAGCTAGAGGCATCAACTTTGGATTTCATAGCATTTGAAGAACTTTCTATCCTGTAGTTTTGGAAAACCATATGTAGTTTAAGTAGACACAATGGCCTGTGGCAGTGAAGTTCCACAGCTTACGTTTGCTTTTTGAATAGAAACAACTTTTGTTTGTACCCATTACTTTCAAATGATGCAAATCTAGTTTCATATTGCAAAGGAGGGAGAGTAGATACTCATCTTTCTATGCCTGGAACACTTTGACAAGTTTTTTTTTTTTTTCCTTTTTTTTCATATTCTTCTCTCTGTACACCTCTTCATTTATCTCATTCCAGATTGAAAATTCCCACTCAGTTTAGTTTTAAGCATGCATGGAAATTGCTCCATCTCTTACGTCATCCATGTTGACCATGCTTTATTTTCTGAAGTTTTTCTAATTTTACTTTGTCTTTTTTAAGCTGGAAAAAAAAAATCAGCACTGCACAGTGCTAAAAATGTAAGCATACCTTGGATTTGTACAGTAGTATTATAATTTCCCAGTTTGCTTTTTAATCTTCCCCTAATAAATCCTAACCGTCTATTCTCTGTGACCATTACTGAGAACTGAACTACCCTTTTCATTTAACTATAATAAACCCAAACCCTTGATTCTGAATACTGTTACTTTGTAATTTGTACAATACATGTTTTTCCTTAATAATCTTTAAAAATGATCAAGCTATTACCTTTTATGTTTAACCAAAAACCCCAACAATATCATGTGTTTCCTTGTTAAACATTTTGCCTTGATATTTAATTTGAACATATTTTGAACACAGTAATCTCTTTGTTTGGGAATTTTACTTTGTTTACATTAGACATTCTTACATGTAATACAAACTGGGTCTGCTGAAGATGCCAACTAAGAATTTGCATGAGATTTTGGAAAAATAATCTAATTTGATGCAAATTCACCAGGTGGGTATTTTTTTTTTTTTTACTGTCCTCTTAGAATTTAAGTTGCATGTATGGAACTATTTAAAGGTGCACCATTAGATCTGATGAGTGCCTCAGTTTGTTAGCCATCTGCATGGTTTAGTCCTAAACAAAGATATCACCCTTTAAAAATAAAGAAAAAATATACAAAAATAAAAATGTTGCCCTCTTTCTCCCCTCTTGTGCTCCCTTCATGCATTTATTGCTGTTGTTGGGGACTGTATTTGCTGGCATTTAAATGGACATCCCGTATGAGAAGAATGCTACACTTCTTCACTTATTTTGCATAGCCCTTGGATTTTTTATTCAAAACTGGACAAGGCATCTTTCCTAACCCCTTTCTCTTCTTCAGAACCAAGGGCTTAACCTATTACCTCTTACCATTTTAACAAGACTAGCATGCCTCATTTCCCTGAAAAAAAAAAAGCATTCCAGCAATTATTTTCACCAAATTCTGCTTCCTGAAATATCACAGGATCACTGAGTATTTATTCCACTTCAGCCACTAAATTTTTAAGAAATGGCAACTCTTTTGATCAGAATATATCTAGACAGCATCTGAAAGCTTAAAATATTTCATCACCAGGTCGTCTGACAGTTCCATTCAAACTGAAGGCATAGATCAACATTTGGAACATGCATCTCTGACTCCATGCTGCATTCAGAATTGCTACACAGCAGGAACTATTATAAAGTGAATGTTTGCAAGACTCGGTACTTATCCAGTTACTGCAAGTACACATACCATATACAGAGGAATTACAACAGGACATTACTGATGATTAAATGAATTCCTAATGCAATGACTATATATCAGTGTCATAGCAAAAACCAGCTGTATATCTATGGAAGGAGACAAAATAACATAGTTCTTTAATCTTATGTCCAATAACAGTATGATTCAGTGTAAGATAATGTATCAAATAGTGTGTCCTACTCCTGTTGGACATTAATCTTGACAGAAAAATCTTTAGCTTTGTGTGGATTAGTCAATGCAAATTCATTAACTACTTGTCATGCTTCTAATACAATCTGCCCTGACCCTAAAGACTTGACAGTGTAGTGTTAATCAAATCTACACAAGATTCTATACAGACAAAACAATCTGTTTCAGGTTAGATAGACATTTTTATTCCCTAAAATAATAATAACAAAAAAAGGAGTACAACATGTGAGGATTGAAAACTATTATTTCAGTTTATATTTTTTAAATCCTTCAAAAAAAAAAATGATTCAGCTTTCTATATTGTAAGGGGGAAAAATAAAAGAAAGAAAGACTCAAGGATAATTTTAGTTTGGTTACTTTTGAGTTGCATCTAGAAAACTGTCCCTTCTTTAAAGCAGTAAATTAGAGTTCTGCTTTACAAAGAATAAAAAGAAAACATATTTTAATTTCAAGGAACCTGTTTGTTTTCCCCCAAAAATATATTTTGGGGAAATATTATAGAAATTTATATAATTTCATGCTGCCTAGCCACTTCAGTATTGCTTTAATCTTATTAGGAAAAAAAAAAAAACAAAAAACCAAATTGGTCACTGAACCCAAAGTTACATGAAGGAATGGTAGAGCAAGAGTGCATAATATCTGTCTGCCTTGAACTCCTAAACCCAAAGATCAGATACCTATTTACAATGGATTGAGTAAAAGCATCTTTCAGCTCAAGTCTGGCTCTCAGACTTGGAATCCAGAGTGGAACATATTATCTCTTCTACCTTCACATCTCATAATAACAAAATACAGCTCACAGCCATATATTGTAGACTAATCTCTATGCTTAGTTTTGACTTGAACACTGTAAAGATCATGAACAGTATTTGTCTAATCAGCTTTCTCAGACATGCCCAAAAAGAAAAGTAAATTGTCTAATTAGCAAAATAATTCCATATAATACAAAAATACATTTTTTATATACCTTGGTTTGCAACAAATTTCAATCAGAATAATCATATGCAATGGTTTTTCGTTCAGACTTTCCTGTCTAGCTGCTGGTGCCAGGCATTTTGCTTTACCTATCTGACCATGCCTTGATACATAAAAGGTTTCTAGCTTAATTGATCCCTACCTCTCTTACGTTCTGAAGTAATACATCTCAGAAGCTGAATACTTTCAGGCTTGCTAACAGCTGTATATACTCAGTTTCACAGAAGTCCTCTATTCCAGATGCAGCTAATTAACAAGGAAAGAAGTCAGCTCCACCTCTCAAAGTTTTACACTTTTTTCCTGTGTAACTATAACAGTTTAGAAAAACTAAACATGAAAAAGTATAATTCTGAGCCTCCTTCAATGTGTAGCCAACAGGAATCTATGAGCAATAAACATAAATAATATAACCAATAAGTTTTCATCTTGTTAGCATTCTTGTTAGTATAAACTTCATTACAAAGTAAAATGTTTCTTCATAACAAATAAGTATTTCTCTTAGTATTCCTTGAAATTAAGGAATATGAGAAACATTATAGACCAGAATTATTTTAATCTTCTTTATTATTTTTATCAGCACGCATCATGTAATTTATTCTTTTCAGCTATATCAGATGTGAAATCAAGCACTCAAAAGGCGTAATGTGGCTATCTTAATTTTCACGAAGATCTTGTTAGTATTTCTATAAACTTCATTACAAAGTAAAATGTTTCTTCATAACAAATAAGTATTTCTCTTAGTATTCCTTGAAATTAAAGGAATATGATAAACATTATAGACCAGAATTATTTTAATCTTCTTTATTATTTTTATCAGCACGCATCATGTAATTTATTCTTTTCAGCTATATCAGATGTGAAATCAAGCACTCAAAAGGCGTAATGTGGCTATCTTAATTTTCACGAAGACAGTAATGGTATCAATAGTGGTAGTTCTGTATTACCAGTAGGAACAATGTTCAATACTAAATTGTTATGACAAGGTAGCCTCAGAAATTATTTGACTTGGATTTGGCTGATATGATATTTCTTTAGGCAACTATTAAATGAAGCAATGAATAGTGAGATAATAAAATTATTGTCTCCTAAGCTATGTATAAAGCCTAGTAGATAACACCAAAATGAAGAACTGAAATTATTTTTAAATAGCTTAACTGTAGATGGTTATATATATTCCATAATCTAGTGCAATAGCATACTAGAGAAACCTGTTAGCACAAACTAACATGATTTAGAAAGTATGTTAACACAAACTTGGGCTTAATTCCACCTTTTAGCTATAAGCCTTGCCTGTGACAATACTGAAATGACACTTTGTCCATCTCCTTGAACTTCGAAGATCAAACCCAACACATTAAGGCTATGTTTTCCAATACACATTGGAGAAACTGTGTAATGCCTTACATCATGTAAGGGAAAAGAATCTGTAAAGAAAGAACCCTTGGTACCAGAGCTTAGTAAAAAGCGTGATATTTTAGGATAGTGTGGGGAAATTCATTACCAGAAGAAAGATGTTGAAATAGTGGCAGATAAGTTTGAGTTGTAAAGAAGTAACAGGTACAGCAAGCTGGTCCTGAAATATAAGCTAGGCTAATCTAGTAACAAGAAGTGTTTATCTGAACAATGAATAACTCTTGTTATTCTTGAACAAAGTCTCATAGCATTATCTTTAGTGATGTGCAGATCCACTGCAGTCTTCTTGTCCAAGTGCTAATCTTTTTCCATGGAGTCAGATAACTTGGCAATACCAAAATATGCCACAAAAATTTGAAACAAGACTTTAAGAAAAACTGTGTTCACTAGAAAATCAAAATGCTGTTTTCAAACAAAAACAAAAGATTCAAGGAGCTGCTTGCAGACAACTTGCAAATACTAAAAGAATGAGTGCAACACAGTATTGGCTTTGTACCTACCGAACTAGTTTTAATTTCAACAACTGGTTTTCAGTTTGTCCTTTGATACATTTGGCCACAGATGGAATTCACATCTGTCTTTTGGTTTTCATCTGTTCATTCACTTTCCCTGGTTTTATTTCCTGTTACAAAAATTTTTAAATAGCTCCTTTTCACCCGTGGGGCTGTTTATGAATTTAACTTCATAACCAAAGGCTACATTTCTACATTACTTCATCAGCTTCTGACTTTGTAGAGTTGTTTGTTTTGGAGTTGTTTGTGTTTTTGGGTTTTTTTTGCCTTTCATGTTAGCTCCTAAGTTCCTCATGATTTTGTTTGATTGCTTGCTTGTTTTTTATATTCTGCTAGTTTTATTGGCTGTCTGAAGAGTTTTCTTCTGACTGCAATTCATCCAGAGTGTTGCCTGAAAGAGATTAAACTTATGAATTTCAACCGTATTATCATAAAATTTCATAGTTTGTTTTACCTTCAAAAAGAAGTGTCTTTAAGCCCATGAAAGTAATTTGTTGTCTGGTCATTAGATCTGCATTTAATCACAAGCATAGTTTTAGAGCTTCTGTAACAGGGTGTTGCTTTTTTTTTTTGTTTTGTTTTTTCACTGCTCAGAGATATCTCTGACACTGAGGTGAAGTTACAGTTAGCATGGAAATATATGGGGATTTCTCTCCTGGATATTCAAAAGATGTGTGTAACAAACACTTAGATGATATTGATAGGACTGCTGTTGGATGTTGAAGGTATATAACATGCTCTACATTTAGATCAGCCAGTTGCTATGGAACTAAAGGCCAGTACCAGATTGTCAAATTGCTATAAAGAACAACTTTCAGCACCTTAATACACTGCAAAATGGTCTTTAAAAGTAATAAGTCAAATAGGACTTTCTAAAAAGTATTTAGGTTATCCAGGAGTACTTAGGACCTTTTGAAAAATTTTCCCTGGAAAATTGAGGAAAACACTTTAATAATCAACAGTAAATAAGGTACAATATAATCATCTTGTTTAAGTAAAGTGGAGTGGAGCGAGCAGACACTATTTTCTCAATTCTTTACCCAGACAGTTTTAATTTGTTTCTGTGTTGGGAACTGCCCGCAATTCCCTTTCTCATTCACCCAGACGTCCACTCTGAACTCTCATAAAGAAAATACAAAGGGCAAGGAAATTGCTCTGTGCTGTCACCCCTTTGCTGTACAACTTACTGCCACACACTCATTTCTCAAAGACAAGAGATTCAGCCTTGCATATTGAGAAAAGGCATTTGGTTTCTATGTATTTGCTCAACAAAATTGATACTAATAAAACAACATCTCTAACATAGAGTGCGTTTTCTTTTCAACAAATTAGTTTCCTCATTTAGAAAATGATTTTATATACCTGGTGGTTTTATTTTGTTGTTTGTTTGTTTGTTTTCCTTTTTGTTAAATCAAACACATTATGTTCAACTCTTATGTTTTAATTTCTTTTTTCCTGATGTAATATTACTTACTGTCTGAAACAAGGTATTCCTTATTATACCAAATACTATGAAAGAGGTTGAAATCAGGTCCACATCATGATTTAGATACTAACGTAAACCTGAATCAAGAAATGAAATTGCTACTTTGTAATGACACTCACTGAGAAGCTTATTATATTTAAACACATTGAAAGGGTGAAACCCTAAGAACACCTTCTGCTCTTAACAACCACCATGACACATATATCATACTCCTACTATACTTCCTCTAAAAAAAACAGGAAAGCTGTGGTTAAAATCAGATTTTTAAAATTCTACAATAGTAACTTTTGATATCAAAATGGTTATAAACACTGAAGACTTTCTTATTTTTAGTTTTGTGGAGGAAAAGAAAATGCATCTTGCATCTGTCACGCTCTAATGTGTATACATATACACTTCTATTTTTTAATATATTTTACAAAAATATAAATACATGCATAAATAAGCTAAATTACTAGCAACCAACAGAAATTCTTTTGTTTTTATACAAAAATACAACAGATGTAACATGAAACTATTAACAACTTTAAAAAATAAATTTTCAAGCTATGGTGTTTAACATATAAGATACTTCAATTTACTCTCTGTTGCATTTTGTCTTCTTGTATCAGTCACCAGCTCTAAAGGTAAGTATCTTACTCATTTTCCTTATTTTAAGATATCATGGGTACTCCATTTGAGACAAACAAACCCCAACAAAACTTTAATATAAATGACACTGTTTTGAAACCTCAACCACTTTGCAATGTCACTGTTAGTAAGCTAGCTTCATAACTGCTATTTTCAGATGCCCAGCTCTCCATCAATTTTGTCAGGTAGACAGATTATGTAACCCAGAGGTGGTATTGGAAGAACTCACTTAATGTTTTGCTTACTTTTTTTCTCAACTAAACCTCTATTTAGACTCTACTTACAATTTTCAAAAACTTTATTAAAAAGACTAAAATAAAATTTTAAATAAGGGATTTCAAAACATAATATTGGGAAACATTTAAGCTCTGTTCACAGTATCAGTCTGAATCTGTGGATAAAGTTAGATTAAAAACACTCAACTCTTCATAGCATCTACCCCATTACAGAAAATATAACTGTAACATCCTTTCCACATAACAAAAAATAAACCAAAAAACCCCACACAAAAACACCACACCAAAACCATAAAATGACCCAAAAAACACATGACGAACGTGTTTGTGAAGTGGAAAAATATTAAAGAAAAAAATGGCTATTTGAAAATAACAAAATATTTTATATTGCAGCAATCCAAACGATTGTTTCACATGATTAGGTACCTTACAGGTACCTCACATTTAGCTTCTCTCATGGGCATTTGTACAATAGTACAGTTTTGCTATGGTCTATATCTTCTGTGATGTAAAACTACCTTTATATAGCCCCTTTCTTAGAGAAGATTCTGTATTCTTAGACAAATCTTTTATTAGCAAAACTCTAACCAGTTCTGGTTGTATCTGTTTATGTGAGATCCATAGTCTGGGGATGAAGAAATCATCACTAGTATATCTCAAAGCAGGATTAGGTCTTCAGCCATAGTATCATGAAATTTGTTAAATTAGGAGAAAAATGGATTTAATTACTCATGAGAATTACCTTTCTCTGCTATACTGAAAAAAAAAAATCTCAATGGAACTGTTGTCATTAAACTCTCCTGCCCTGAAGACTTCACAATGCTCTTCCTATCCATCTGTCTTGCAACACTTTCTTAAGCAAGTTATTTCTTACTGAGAAAACTCCTCCTTTTGGATTTAATAGCCACAGGTCTGAAACTACAGCAAAGCTGAGGGAAAACATCACACTTTGCTATTTAAAAAAAAAGAGACAGGAAGTGTCATAGAAATCACTGTGTCCATATTTAGTTCAAAACCAGAATATCTCTCATCCCTGAGTAGTGCATCATTCTGACAGCAGGGCAATCATTAGTAAAGCAAACATAATTTAGTCCAGCTCAGACACTGGCCTATCATATTTAACACAGTTGTCAAACGTAGTGTTAATTTCCTGTTCCATGGCAATGAGTTTACTTAGGTAAACTGAAGTTTGGAAGAGATGTGCTAGTGACTTGGATGGTTATTTAGTGGCTAATAAGAGTAACGTAGTTAAAAATGAACAGAGAAAAAAAATTATTAACCAAAGATTAGATATTAATTGTAAGGCACTAGATAATTAAGCTACTGACTAATTACCAAGAGAATTAACTAATAATTAACTTGGAAAGTAAATTAATTTCTGCAGGTTACCTTAGAAATAGTTAATGTGTAAATCTGGTTATGGGTGCTTAATATGCTATGAATTAACAATTAAAGTGAGCAATGAATGTAAAAATTAATGATTGATGGGGGAATACCAATTAACCCAGATTGCTAATTAATGAGTCATTAGTGAAACTAGTTTGCTTGGTGAAGAGCTGCAGCTTCACAACTGAACAATTTTTGGGTTTTCTTGTATGTTATCGTAGCTTGGATGACTCTCAGTTTTATATTAGTTCTGCCAATTTTAAGTAAACATTTAAAGTTTTGGAGTGCTGGGATACATAAAGACTTTATTTATACACATCACAGCTCATTGTTCACTCTTGGGACTGTGTATTTGATAAACAAAAACAAAACAATTTTGAAATACATGTTGCTATTTTCCCCAACCAAATTAGTAACATCCTGCCCTTATGTTCAGCAAACACAGTGGGATGTTTGTATATAAAGAGTTCTCCTGGCAAATGTGAAGTTTGTCAGATAGTTTATGAATATTTATATATTAATGGACCTGACATCTGTCATAATTGCATATTAATTATTTTGGGTTTAATCAGGTAATTGAAATCAATTTATATTTATTATTCTGCTGTCCGCACTCTAAGGGAACATTCCTGAGGGGAAACTGCATGTGTACACACATTTTGTCTTCTCCCTATAACACTACTCTACTGATGATCTGAAAAAGTTTTGCTGTTGTTGTTTTTTAGTAGAAAGAGTTGCATTTCAGAATTTGATCCAGTGCTTGTTAAGAGTCAGCTGAAAGATTTCGACTGACTTCAGTGAGCTTCAGCTCAGGCTTTTAGTCAATCACAATTCTGAAGCAGCAGAATGACAAAAATCAATGGGCTTTTTGATTTTGAATCAATGGAGAATTACAATTCTGCTATATAAATTATACAGGAAGAGGAGTTGAGGTTACAGAAGTGGGACAGTAACAGACACTGCATCAGAAAGATGTACTGATTCTCCATAGAGGTGATAAATTGCAAATGAACAAAACTAATGTTCAGATTTTCAATTCACTAAAAGTTAACACTTAAAAGGAATTCACTAAATGAACTATATGAACTTTACTAAACCGTATATCCTCTGTCTGAGGAGACAAATATGTTTGTGTCAGAAAAATCAGGTCAAGGAAATATACTGCTATAGTGTAGCAACAGGCTGTAGGAAATATAGCCAGGAAAACTCTGGAAGAGGCAAGAAAATACTTCAGTCTACTTACACTCAACCATCTCAGAAAAATTTGAAAGCCTGGGTTATTGTTATATCAGACCTCTAACAGTGCAGCCTTGCAAGTATTCAAGTGAGGAAGGCTATGAGAGCAATGTGATATGCAGACCACTTGACAGAATTATAAACATTTTTGAAAGAAGGTCCTCCCCTGCAAGTCTGGCTACTTTCTACGTGGATAAAGCCAAAAAGACGAGCTTAACCATTAGCACTTCCCTACACCCAAGGGAGCACGAAGAAATAAGTGTTAGGATTCCTAGCACAGAAAGACCAGCCCACGACTCACTTAAAAAGCCTGACCATGATGTTCAAATGACATATACCCATTTCAAACATGGTATCTCCTTTGTGCTGGTGGGGCAAGCAGGAGAGGAAGGAAAAAACACTGGAGGTGATACCAAACTTAAACTACAAGTAAGCCGAGGTGGAGGAGGCCAGGGAAGGAAAGCAAATTGCTTCAGAAGGGCCAAGTTTGGCATCTGACAGTTTGCTAGATATGGCGTGTCTGAAGTAAAAACCTCCCCACATTTTCCCCCCAAAAGATTAATTTCATGCAACATTTCCCTTACAAACATAAAGCTAACTGAAGTTTGAATCATTTGAAATCCATATGCACTAGTAACTGCTTATCTGCATCTCCACTACCATATTAAAGGCAGGAATGATAAAAGCTTCAGATGATGTTCTGTCATTACCACATGACATAAAACCACTATATATTTCACTTTACATTTCATTGATATAGTTTCTTCCAGTAAGTTCTATTACATCTTTGAACTGCCTTATCCTAATGGAGTCTAGCATAGATTTGGACTGGCATCAACATCACTTCAAATCCTGCCAGGTTCCTTAGCCATACCATTTGTAACTTTCACATCATTTCTCATTCACAGTTTAGACCTTGAGCAGAAAAGGAACTGCATGGCAGCCTGCCAAAAGGAGTGGTTATTGTTTATAAATTATGGACAATCTGTGTATTTCTGCTATTGGCAGTTTCTATCTTGAAGAAAGTAAGCTTTATTTATAAAAAATTAAAACATATTGTTTTGTCCTGTGTTATGGCAGATTGACTTAGATGAATACAAAACACTTATGTATGAGCCACATTAAAAACAAAATCTTATTTTGTCCAGACTCAAATGGTATGTTCTAGTTCATATATTATTAAAATCATTACCCCTAATTATTATACAGAAGTCAAGAAAACAGGTTCAGGAAAAAGGTTTGTAATATTTTATACTTACCTAGTGGGAACCTTGTTACTTTTTCATGGCATCTGCAGTTTTCCTAAAGAAGCCTTGATGTTTGCAGTATCATCTGACTTTAGTGAGACTGTAAATGGAACGTGACAAATTAGATACTAAATCTGAATGCTGAAAATATTACATAAAGCATAATTTTTAAAATATTTCTGTTATTTCTGCTGCATTTTATGGAACATTATGATATGTATTTTGTCTAACAGTGCCATCAGAAATCTGTGGATACAAAATAATTAATTTCCTAAGTTTTAAAAAACATATTTTCTGTTGTTCTATTTCTTACAAAGATACTGTAAAGGATCAGAATAGAGATCTGTTCTTAAACTACCTCCAGTAGTGATAGAAATATTGAGTAGCTCTGAAGCATTCATTACCAAATAAAAGCTTGAAAGAGAGGGTTCAGTCCCTGAGAGCAAAGTCTAGCAATATCTGAAAGTAAAGAGAAACAATGACTTTCTGCATTGATAAATATCTTGGAAATGTTGCCACAAAGCATTGTGGCTTTTTAAGAACTGTTACAATATGGTTTATTTTAAAAGTTAACTCATATCTAAAGTGTATCTTGACCACATAATTCAAATTTAAAGCAATCACCTACACAAAGAAAGAGATGGAGCAAAAGCAGGAAACAAATGAGATAGAGGAAAAGGGAGGGGAGAATAAAAACAAAAAAATGAAAGAGAGAACAAAGGAGTATCTTAAGCCACTCTTGTCATGTCTTTCTTCAAGTTGTAGAAGATGGATGATCAGTAGAGAAATGGAAGAAAGAATGGCTAGTTTGGAAATTTGTGTTACACAACTTGAACCAGCCCAGAATAGAACTCCTCAAATAGTTTTGTAAGGACACTACCAAGACAGTCAAAAGTGTTGCCCTTCATGCCGTCAGGAGGCACGGCCACACACTGCTGTGCACCACAGTGGTGTGCTTGTCCATCATCAGTGCCCTACCACTCTTCAAAGCTGCCTGGATAGACAAAAGCAGTGCTAGTCACTTTACCTCTTCTAGGTCTGGCATCAAGAAGGAGACTACGAGGGTGATGACAAATGTGGGCATCACCTCTAAGATGATAAACGCTAACCCATGATTCCAAAGGAAATTTCTCCCACGGTTTTATAGTTGAAAGTTAGTTAGTGTGGGGGCTGAACGTGTTGTAAGCACAGCCAAAGTACAGTTCTATGGCAAGAAGCGCAGCACCACGCTGTGCAGAGACCCTCCTGCAAATGACACTCTTACCTACAGGTTTTATGTGCTCCCTCAAATCACAGAAAAAGGCCCACCCAGGTTCTGCTCAGGGTGGGAAATGGGGCACAGGGAATGATGGGGCGTGAAGCCCATGTGATGCTAGCTGCAAAGCAGCTGGAAAAAAAAAAAGAAATAATTAGGAGTTAGCAGAATGAGGGAGAAGGTTGGAAAACTATGTCTGCAGGGATGTAAGTATATCATCACAACCACCCTTTTGGTACCTGTATAGTATTTTGTTCTAATTTAGAGAAGTGTGTCACAGTCTGTCCCTTGTATTAAATATATAAATTCAAGTATAATATCTTCTCTCTGTTCTCTACAATGCTGACAGCTTTCATTTTAACCCTATTTTCACTTCCACCCATCTGGAAAGTGAATTCAGACAGCACCTTCTTCCAGAGATCTTTTTAGGAACTGAACTGCCCTCTCTGCAGTCAGACAACCCAAGTGGTGAGAAAGCAAAAAAACTCCTTATTCCTAATTAAACAAAAAGAATAAGAAGAGCATGTAATTTTGTCTAAAAAACTCCCAAAACCCCAAAAAGGGAGAGATGTATATGTAAAAAAAAAAAAAAAAAAAAAAAAAGAAAAGAATCACTAAAATAATGAAATTAAAAAAAAAAAAGAAGTGTGATTTCTATAAAATGTCACCTTTAGATTTATACCAGCATAATAAAGCCTGACTTTACAGAATTTGCAGCCATACATATATATATACACACACACAATTTTCTTCTAATCTCTGACAATTTTAAGGAACTTTAAGACCAGAAGTTTTGATGTCTCTTAATTTCTGTGTATACCAGCTGTGCATACATAACTTTGAAATCTTGTCTGTTACTGAGTGCACATGGAGCTCATGATACACTACACAGCACTGAGGCAGTGACATGTTCTGCCTGTTATTCTGACATGGCATGACTAAAACAAGTATGCAATTAAAAGTTAAAAAACTTTTTTTAAAAAAAAAAAATTAAATTACTATGGCATAGCCTTCCAATAGGCCTCAGAATATTTTAATATCCCTGTTAAAGTCTGTTAAATTATAGCTATTTTAATTCAGAGAGCATATTTATATAGCCCTCATATCTGTTTTCTTGTGTACCACATTCTCCAACAGAGGTAGGTTCTAAATCCATGTAGACTTTGGTCCTGTTTTGGCCCTGTTTGATTCATTTGATCTCTCAGTAGCCAGTAGTTATAGCTATATGTATAACCTTTAGCTTTCCAGTGATATATATAGTTACACCTCTCCTCTCTTCTGTAAGATCCTTTAGCTGAATGTTCTGAATTCATTCCTCTTTCGGGGATAATGCATGTCTCAGTGTTTCTGCAAGGGTACAGATCAGGGGCTATGGTGCTAATTTAGCACAGCACCACTACCAGGGAAACAGTTATACTCTGTATTGACTAATTTTTCTCTGGTGACTGTATTGAACCTGCTCCTCAACCTTTTATTCACAGAATGCCATCTCCATCAAAGTAATACATCATCAGTGCAGTTCACTCTGATGATGTATTACACTAACATATCATTAGTGCAACAGCAGAGCAAGGCGCTTTGATGATGTATTAATGCAATACATCATCAGAATGAGTCACTTCGATGATGTATAACTCAAAAGATGGTACTATCCAGGGAAACATGGACATTCAATAAATCAGGAACAACATTAATGAATAAAATCTAGGGCATCTTCTAAGGAAAAACAAAGCTTCAGAAAGCTTTGAATGAATATAGCATGAGGTTTTCCTTACCAAAAAAAAAAAAAAAAAGATAGAATGCAAATTCTAATTTTATCAGGAATGTAGATTTCTGTTGAGTACAATTACCTTGATATTCAAATTTGAATTCTCTCCTACAATGAAACTAGATGTGTGCAGGGAATTTTAAGGTAGTGTAAGGTGGTATGATACAATTGGTAATATCATCACTTAGCCTACTGAGAAACAGAGAAAAAGTGAAGCAAATATAAAAACCCCAAGTCCTTACCCCACCCAAAGAAAAAAAGTTTAAACTTTTTTCAAACTGCTGAAAAGACCAGTTAGAATTTAGTGTTAAGATTTACTACACACTCTACATAAATCTAAGAAATCAGTCTATTGACATCAGAGCAAGCAGAAATGGCAAACTTTAAATAGGTATAGCACTGAGGATTAAAAGGCACTTAGCCATAAATATTGATATCAGTATACTAGTTCTGATACACTTAATAAAAAAAAAAAAAAAAAATCCATTTATTTACATGAGTGATTGCAACCTACCAAAACTCTAAATCCTAAATGGAGTAACTGTTCATGAGAAAGCTACTAAATGCAATTCTGAGTTACCTGCAAAATTTTACAGGAAATTTAATTAGCAAATTCTTTTAAAAAAAAATGAATTTCAACATCCAGAACAAACTTAATATAAAACAAGAGGGGGTTCACTGATCAGAGAAACAACATGCTTTTTTAAATAACAAACAAAACAGATAGTCTTTTTCCCCTTGTCCTTCAGGTTTTATAGCAGGGCTAGAAAATAACCATTCTAAGAAATATCAGATGGCACTCTGACTAAACAATGAGAAACTCCTCTGATGTTATGTGTTTATTTCCGGGCATCTTACTCAAACAACCACCCAGCTTTTACTCACACACACTTGCACATGCAGACATCCTCCTTGCCAAATACCTTAACAGAGTAACTTCCAAGCATGCCTTTTATAGCGTTAGACCTATTGTTCTGACAACAGCTCTGCAAATCCCCATTTCCCCCTGCCATGAGAACAGGCAGATTTTTTGTTGTTGTTTTGTTTTAAATTGGCCTCAGCTGCATTTGATTGCTCCAAGCTTGTGGAGATTCTCCAGCTGAGGCCCTGCAATCCCCGTTAGGATTTAACTCCTCAGTCTCTCACTTTCTTCAGCTCCCCAAATCCCAGCTGTGCTGATACGAATAATGAATGTGCTCATATGGGTGTGTAGGACAGAGAGAAAATCTCAGTGTTTAAGTTGTAACCTTAAGCATTTGCATTCAGAATGAAGCCTGACACTCCTGGTATGTTGTGATCTGTTGGGGCTTATCAAGCTCTCAACATGGGATGAGCACAGCCTCAGCAGATGTTGCCAACTGTCCTCACTCAGAGTGCAACACTTAACATTTTGAGACATTCCAGTCACTTGATGAAAGAAAACTTCTCCTGGAGCATTTAAATTAATTGCAGTCTATAGAAAGAAAATACATTTAAAACATATTTAAAATGGCCTTAAAGATGGAATAGAGGCTTGGAAATATTGATGAGAGGGAAGAAGCTGAACCATTTTACAGAGACTCGTTTCTGAACATTAGCTAACTTCAGCCTGCAGCTGCCGCTTCAGGATCATGGACCTCAAAACACCAACCCTCTGCATGCAAAAGCAAAGCTATAGGTGTTCTGTGACTGGAGAATATCACCTAGCAGCCCTGGTCAGCTGGCATCCATTACAGAGGCAATGTCTGATTTGGGGGGCACAATGCCCCCCTCCCCACAGTCAAAAGAAAGAGCAGTTTCTCCCTCCTGTGACCCCCTCTGGCTGGTGATAATAATAGTGAGTCAATGTCATAGTCTGCAGCAAGCTGCAGCATTGCTGTTTGTGTTTAAAGTCAGGCATGCCGATTCAGAGCTCCAGGCCAGACTGACATGAGCCACAGCACAGTGTACACCGGGGTTAGAGAAGAGTCCTCTCCATCAATAAAACAGTCACCCTGAGTGGTATAAAAAGTATACAGGGTTCTTAACTGCCTCAGCAGTTCTTAAGAAAAAAAGAAGCTTTTATTGATCTCAGCTAAAGAACCTTCGTGTGCTATTTTAGACGGAACCAAGCACGTATCCCGCCAGTATTTCTAGGGTGTTGCTGTTCCTTATAAACATTTAAAAGCCTCCCTAGAACTCATCAGCTTTCTAAGTGCGTTTGCTGACCAACAACTGTAGTTTTACCTTTCCTTTTACTTTCATGCCACCATATGAACTAAAAATATGTATTTAAAAAAAAAAAAAAAATCAAACAAACATGGAAGAAACCAGCTAATTGCATTCTGTTTTAACCAGTGGTGCCAGGCTATGACTTGCCATGTAACAAAGTATGTTGAGGCAGTTGTCTCAAAACAGAAAAGAATGCACAGAAGCAGCTCCCTGTCCTAGAACATGTTACACTAACAACTATCCCCTTTTCTATCTATGGAACTCAAACATACAGAAAGAAAGCAATGGCTGATTTAAAAATCCAATACCAGCTATGAAGTAATACCAAAGAATAAGCCTCCTCAACTTACATTTATTTTTCAGATGTTGCCTTTTTTTTTTTTTTTTTTTGGGGGGGGGGCATGGTACTGTAGAATTGTAAGTGGAAAAGGAGCCTTTTTCATTTGGCTTAATTCTTAGCTTGAACCATTCTAAATGACAATACAGACAGTAGCCAAGAAACACAGATGAACAGCTCATCTTACCAAGGTCTTTGTCAAAAGCAAATGCAAGTAAATTAGGAGTTTCAATTACATCATGTGTGAGCCAAAATGTAGTGATTTCAGCTAGAGATAAGAGGACTCTATTACAAGACTGTGGTCTTATATTTATACAACAGAAACATCTCTACTGCCTCAATCTGCAAGACAGGAGCACTCAAAATGAGCATATTCTAAGCAATTGATCACTCTTAAACCCTTAGTCTTCATTACTCAAGGCTGAAAATTGTCCAGTCCTTTCCCTCTTACTTGTAAAAAGAGAATAACATTTTAACTTCTATTTTTCATACAATCAATGATGCTGAAATCATGTGAAAGGACAGCCTCAAAGAAAGAATGAGAAAACAGTCCATAAGCTTGATCTTAATCACAGACCACACTAACTAGATTCTTGAACACTGTAACCTGGGGTCTGCTGTTCTTTGGGAGATCTTTTTATTTTTTTTCCCTTGCAATTAAAATTATTGTTAAAAATTTAATGTTAGGAAGTTGCCATTTTATTGATTTTTTTTTTCCCTGTTACTCTTCTGAGATAAGGCAAAGGATATCTAGAGAGCAAGATGTAACACTTTGCCTCTTATTCAGCAGTGTTTTACTTCCATATGAGCATGTTATATAACTGTAGACACTGTACGTGGACCAAATTTCTTGGCTTCAAGGAACAGAATCCTGAATATACATTTAATTTCAAACCATTCTGCAGATAATGGTGCCCTCTGAAAAGAAATTATTTAGACATTCAAGCTGGGGCAGTAAGTTCTAAGTTACCCAGGGGATTCAGTTCAGAATCATGTTTGGCAGTATGATACCATCTTTATGTAAACCAGAAACAGTCTCCTGAAGCCAAATCTTCTCTCTGGGCACTTGTACCTAGAAGTTCAAAAGATTGTTACATCTGAACAAAAAATACTGGGTACTCTACCCAAAGCTGGTTTTAATCCTCTGGGAGCTATGGCAGGTCATGCTGCTATGGCAAATGTTTACACTTCTTGTGAAATTATGCTGCTGTCACACAGTATTTTATTACTATTTTTCATATGTATCATGGCACCTCCTGTGGTCCTCAAACAGGAGTGATTTCCCACTGCACTGGCACCCACACTGGACCATAAAATGGCCCTGCTCTGAAAACTGAGCTTTTAAAAATAAGAGATGGCACTGGTTCCAATAAAAAGGTGGAAACTCAAAAGCAAAATGAATGAAAAGAATCTCCTAATTCCACTAACTGTGAATGTCATTACAAGAGAAATGTCTCTTAGGTGCATAACAAATTATGTAAATGGATGAGCACATCCCCGATTCAGTTCTGATAATACCAACCAATAAATACACTGAAATGGTTCTGTGGGAAAGTCAACATGTTCAAGAAATTTCCCACTCTTGTAGCAGCAGGCAGACAGAAACTTTTTGAGATTGGATATTCATAAGTAAACTACCAGGCAACAGCAACATGCACATCTAACACTATTAAACTTTTCTAATGCCATCTTAAATTCAGCTGCAGTAAATAAAATCTTCTCTATATTTTTTTTCCCCAGCAGTTTTACAAGATGGAAGTGCAAGTACTAATAAAATATATGGTTTAATTAACTAAATTTATGCTGTAGTGTACATTAGAAGTGGATGATATACAGAGTGTTATCCTCTTCAGGACAGAATAATGCAAACAGCATAATTAAAAGTTGATGAGAAGTGTATTTATTGAGCACACAGGAAGAATAGACACTAAGATTTATGCTACACAAAGTGTACCTTTCATTTGCAATATTAACATTTTAAAGTCCAAGGCATCAGCATAATGCACCCAAACTGTTCTATGCAGCATCCACATAATTTAGCACTGTTAATCCTCACACCCCTGATGGTAAATTATATGACCTGAACATATACTAGGGGTAACATGATATATTATGATAACATGATTATGTTCATTGAGATGTCTGTGGATGCAATATATCACATTTGCCTGCCTGTAAGGATATCTGAAATAGTTAAAGGGCCAATCATTTATTTGTGACATGAATTTCAGGGCTATCAGTTGTAGACCCATCAATGCAAAAGGAGAAGCCACTGTTTAATTTTAATGAAAGTACTTTTAGAAAATTCCAGATAACATTCATATGGATCAGGGCCTATTGAGGCTTGGGTACTTGACATACTGAGAGTTCAGAGAGCACATAGATGTTCTAAAAGATGAAATGTATTACACTGGGAATTTTCAGACATATAAGCTTGGCTTAATACAATTAATAAATAAGGCACTTATTTTCTCCTCTGTCCTAACATTAAACTCAGTCTGTGATTATCATATTTGGAAAAATCCAGCTTTTTGTTTGCAGACAGATACTGTATGCAACAGTTACTATCTAATCTGTTTTATTACCCTTTTTCAAAGTTTATTCAATCTTGGTTAAATTATTTCTATTCTACTCAGAAAAATATGAGAATAGAGATGTTGAGCTTCACATTAATAATGTCATCATAGAATGTTGAGACTTGAAAATTAATTTGTCAGTCTTTTACTGGGAACAGTCAACATTAAACACCTAACATACACAAGCTAAGCTTATGATTGCTTAAAGGGCAATGTCTTCTCAAGGACAAGTCAGGATGTAGCAAAGGACAGACTAAATTATGTTTAGCGAAGGTCCATTTGGGATAAGGCTAATTTTTCCTAAAGAGAGCTGTGAAATGCACGTATATTAATGCAGCAGCTAACTCTACGTGATTTCTCAAGATAATAAGTTTTCTCTTGGAAGTACAGTCCACACATCCATTTTAGTGGAATAAACTGCTGATGTCTTTTTCTGAGGTTGTGATATTTTTCATGAAACAGACCTTTAATAAAACAAAGACTTGAGCCAAAGCTTAGAAATTGACTATTACTCATTCTGTGTGCTTGGAGTTTGGCACGAGGAGGCTGGTTTATAGCATTCTTTTCCACTTAATTTTCTAATGTTAAGGCCCCTTTCCAAACTGGTTTTAAACATTTGGTACTTTAGCAATGACAGAAATACTGGGATTTCTTTTTCTAAATACTTTCTCTTGTATTCCATAGCCTGAGTCATGAGAATCAAATAAGGGCTGAGGTATGCCAATGGAGATAAACTGACTAACCTATAACAAATATGACCCCTTGGGCACCTGCTTCAAAACCAGTTTCACTTCAGTTATACAAATATTGTTTTAAAAGTTGTATCTTTTCATATGTGGTATTCTCAGGACCTGGCACAGCTTTCTTTTCCTCTGTGTGTAGCTGAAACCATATAGTATACATTCTTATCTACAAAGTGTCTATCTTTTCCATCATGTCAGAAGTCATCCTCTAGTCACTCTAACAGATATCCATCCTCACTGGTGAATATACCATCATATAGCGTGCAACTGCGTTTCTTTGCTGCAACATTTCCTGGATTCCATCCATAACCTGAAGGGGAAGTGGTATTTTTATCATATCTCAGTGCTACTGCACAAAGTTTCCAGACATGCAGAAACTGTTTTTTTTTTTTTTTAAAGAATAAATAAATAAAAAGAAATGTGGCTATAATATGTCAAGGTAGAAAAATAGTTAAGTAAAAGCAAAGCACACTGTCAACCCCATTCATTGTTTTCACCATGTATTACCACCTATGCGTTTGAAAGAAAATTAAACCAAGACATCTAAAAATACTTCTAGCAAACAAATATGGCAATGAGTGAACAATTTTTTTCATTCACATCTGAAAGTAGGTTACATGATTACCTCATCTGTGTAGATCAGTAGACTCAGAAATAAACATAATGCAACAAATATTGTAAATAGCAACTTTTGCCATTCAGTCAGCAGCAGCTTAGCAAAAAAATGGAAGTGGTACAGTTAAAACATTTTAAATGCCGATAACAAGAGCCATATAGATACTCTTCCAACAGGTATCTATATGATTAGCAATATTGGATGGGAAGAAGGTTTCCAGAAAGAAAGAGATAGTAATAGAGCTACTTAACACATTTTTACCAAGACAAATTTACTCACATCTTGGAGTAAGCATCGTTTTAAACTTCAGTCTGAAAAGCAATAAGCTATTAGAGAGGTTAATATCATAGGAGGCATGAACAAAAAAGTAAAAGCAAAGTCACAGGGAAATGTATTTGGAGGTTGGGAAAGACAATGTTGGGAACAGGTACCTGTAGCCAGTGGATATCTAGGCACAGCCAATCTGAAATGAAAGCTGGTGTGCTGAAGCAAGGTAGACAATCCATGTCATCCTTTAAAAGGAGAATAAAATTGTTCATCAGTTATCCAGATTAGGCTTATGTGGTTTTGCAATTCCTTTGATATATAGTGTTTAGCAAATCACATACATATTTTCGGGGCCTAATGTTGCAGGTCACCACTCAACATGAAGAATATATTACAGCATTACTGGCAAAAAGGCAAACACAGAATTGTACCATATTTAAACCATATCAGGAAGGATGAGAAGTTCTTCTCACTCAGTTAGAAAGGCTCCTATTTGTGATTATCTGACATGGTAAAAATGCTGTATTTCCCTTAGTGGTCTGATATCCCGAGACTATAGTTCGGTCTCTCAATTACACCATTAAAATATCTTCTTATCTTCTGTAGCTTTTGGCTTTGATTATATTTAGTCCTAGATATTCATAGAGCAGTTCACTCTTCCTTCTTTTATTCACGTTAACAATTTCCATATATAATTCAGTAGTTCACACATTTCATTAAACATCACACCTTATATGAGAATTGGCTTGTAACTAAAGAGAGAAGAAAGACTTCAAATTGCAAAGTACTTGACCTAATACTCTCCACTTGTCAAGAATCACATAGACTTGTGTGTACTTATATGTACCTTTAGTTACTCAGGGAACACTGAATCAAGAAGTACGTTTTAGTTTAAAGAATGCAATAGGTAAAAGGGAAGTTAATTTGGACTTCCTGCATCACAATTGCAACAAATATTATTAATAACCTTTTGAGGGATAGGCCTTTTGGAGGTAAGATGTAGGGATGAGATTCGTACAAACAATTTCATGTAGAGGGAAAAGAACACACATTAATAAGAGTGTAGACACCCTTTTTTTTTTTTTTTTTAATAATGCCAGACAGTGAATGCATTATAAGAGGTATTATCATGCTACTGTAATCCAGTTGTGAACATCATTTAAACACAAGGGTTAAACACAAGTCCAGATGGTGTACAATACTTCTGTTTTTATCTTCAGAAAAGAGAGAAATGGTCAAAAAGAACTCTAGATTCAAGCACCCGGGATTTTTCTGACAAAGATCCACTGGGAATCTGAACTCAGGTACAAGTCTGAATGTCATGGTTGGCTTTTGCCTGCATTTCATACTGCAGACCTGTGAAGGCAAAGAATGCCTTCACTCTTTGAAAAGTTCAAACTCTTCTCTACATCCATTTCTGACAATAATTGAATTACATGTAAGACCTCAAGCCTCTAACTGTGTATCCTCTCCTCTCAGGTATTAGACTTCACCCTTTGTCATATATCTGGGTTAGGCTTTTTTTTTTTGTGATCCCACAACACAACAGACTAAAGCATAGTAACAAACAGTGCCTAGCCACACCTGCCTGTTTCCATTCTTCCTATCAACCTATAACAGGGGATGAGAATACCTCCTTCCCACAGGAAGTAAACATAATTCTATGCTTCTCTTCTCTATATGTGTTTCTATTCCAGGGTCACAGCACCTTTGAAAGGACAAAACTGCTCAATGAGCGTCCAGTGTGGTTTTTGGTTTTGATGTGGTGCATGCTGCACTTGCTTCTTGCAGGAGGATGTCCTGGTTTGGGGTTTGTTCAGTGATTTTACTTTTCAGCTAAAGCTCTTCTAACTAACTGTACATTCTAAAGTTAACAGTCTATTTTCACAGACAGTGTCTGCTGCTAGCAACGAATGCTCCATGTTTAGAGTTACTACCAAGGATTGGCGTGCAGACCAAGGTTGCTGCAAAATCCTGTGTAGCACACGGACGGGTGCAGAAAGCAAAGGCCACACCTGCAGGGAGAAATGGACTGGATAAATGACCCTAAATGGACCAGTGGGGAGGTCCATCCCATATCCATCATATTCAGTATAAAGCTGAAAGATCACAAGGTTCAAGCCTTTCCTCTCTAGTTTTTCAAATAGTCTTTCAGATTTCTCCAGGGCTGATACACAGGTCCATATGGGACCAGAGACACTGTCCTCATACTCTGCAGCTGCTATACCAAGGACCCATCAATATCCTTTTGGGTCCTTATAATACCCTTCCCTGAGGAAGTCTATGCCAAGGATACACAGGGCATCTGGACCTGTCACTATAGGGTTCTTTTCCCACTTATTCCTGGTTTGGCTCACTTCAGCCTCTAGCACATTCAGTTCCTGAGATCCTCCTGTCACTCCAGTAATGGTAACGGACTCTGTCCCTCTATGGTTCGATGGCAATAGGGCACACTGTCCACCAGTGTCTACCAGGGCTCTATACTTTTGTGGTTCAAACGTGCCAGGCCATTGAATCCACACTGTCCAATAAACTCTGTTGTCCCTCTCCTCCCAGCTGGTGAATGTTCCTGAACTGAGTTCCAGAATCCAGCTCCTGTACCCAGCTGCCTTCTGCCACTAAGTCCAGTCTGGCACTTTTCCCCAGTGCCTGCTTCACAGCATCAGGGGTGATGGTGGTATATCACACATCAGGGGATATCTAGGTTCGATACTGGTTTTGTATATATTTGCATATATTCCATTTTATTATTATTATTTTCATTAAAACTGTTTAACTTTTCTAATCAATGAGTTTCTCTCCCTTATTCCATTCCTTTTCCCCTTTGGGGCAGGAAAGGGGTTAACAGAGAGCATGTTACAGGTCTGGGGTCAGTCCTAACCCTAAACCTTGGCAGAAAGCCACAAAGTGTGCTCAGGGTCTCCAACCTGACAACCCATTACAAATACACTCCAAGCTAGACAGGTGACCTCAATACCACATATAGTTTGAACCACTTCAGCAATTATTTTTCCCCCTCAAAAAATAACTCAGAAGGAAAAAAAAATTCTGACTGAATTTGTGAAGTACAAATGATTTAGGCAACATGCCTGGGAAAAACTCTCCTTGAAACAAACTTGATAAGAAATTAATATTCATATTTGTATTGTATAAAATTATATTAACTAAAAATACAAAGCATGTGAGAAAAACCACTTTTGAATGAAGCTGAAACGTTTGAATTATCACAGAGGAGGAAATGTAGCTAAACGTAAATGTTTCAGTTCTTCCCACTTTATGAACTTAATTTTTTTAAGGCCATTATGGGGCTGTGGTGACCTTAACTGATAGCAAACCAACTGAAAGGAAAAACAGAAGAAAAGGAAAAGAAAGAGTACTAGGGAAGAAAAACAAGCAGCTCCTCAACCCTGGCAAATTGCTGTAGGTCTATTATCTTCCATTTACAGCCAGACAGCTGTTGACAGTCAGACAGTGGGATGAGAGGACAAGAAAAGAGTTCATCCATTTCAAGGCTTGCCAAACAATCCTACCACCTTACATAACTGGGCACTTCTTACTCTGACTCCCTGTAGTTTGTGTACATTCAGCTTTTCACTTTCAAGTTTTTCCCTCACTAGTCACTGTAAAGCCCTCTCCATCTCCTCCCAGCTTTCAAGCCCAGGGAACTGCTGTGTGAGAGAGAGAGAGAGAGAGGTTTCCTTTTGTTGTGGGTTTCTCCCTACAGGCTCTCCCAGCTTAGCAGATTGTAATACACCAGACCTTTTCCTGTTTTCTTTCTCTTTTTATTTTCTTTTTTTTTTTTTTTTCCCCTTTCCTTCTGATGCTAAGCATGATTTACAGGCCTGAGTTATTATTTATCATTATTCATTCTCTGTCACTAGTGCATTGAAGGTTAATAGAAATGCCAGCATGCTCACTGATTTACTTAGTAAAATATTTGTTCCAAGGTTTAGGTCAGATGATTGGTGTCTGAGTGAGCTTCAGGTTTATGCATTATGAAAACCAAGCTGACTTGACCTTGAGCCTCTAGCACTAGCATTATACATTACTTTAGTGGAGTGACCTTCAGAGACCCAAGACACACTAGATGTATTCAACACATGTTTTCTTCTCCCATGCTGCTGACATTTTATACATTCCAGCTGAACTTATGTAATGTAAGATGATACTCACTTTTCATCTAATGAATTTGAGTAGGATGACACGTTCAAGTAAAACCCCACCATGGAGGTAACTACTTTTGAATCTCAGATGGACTGAGGCTCAGCAAGTACTTAAAGCTAATTGACACACTTTGTCACACAGAGCATCTAGTTCAGCAACCAAAGACAGGGTCCAATTTTGACATTCACCACCCTGGTACAAGTCAGGAGTAACTCCAGTGATGTCCACTGAATTAAGTGAGAGAAATACAAAGCCACGGGTGAAAATTCACAGACTGGCAGGACATGCCTCAGTTATGATACTACTTAATACCTGAGTTAAAGTGGCATAATCCAGCTCTGCATGCCTCCTCTTTCTTTCCTGTCAAAATGGGCCCTTAAGTGTGGTGTGGTGTTGCCAGACAAGAATACATATACGCAAACAATGGTTATGGAAACTATTTTCTTACCCTTGATTTCCACACTGGCACAGTCTTCTTTCTATTCTCATTTGTGCAGCAGTACATAAGTATCTTCAGATGATTTCTTTTTGTTCCATTTCTTCAAATAAACAATGGTTGCTGTAACCAAAATGAAAAATCTTAACAACACTAAGACTTAACTATGATTTAATTTGAAAGGCTCTCAGTTTGCTGTCAGCTATACTGGGACAAAGCCAGACTACTTCCAGAGTCTTTAGTGGATCTACTCCAAATTTACATCAACAAAAATAAGACCAGAATTTGGCACAGTATACATATGTACTTTTTCTAGCTCTGCTTTAATTCTTCCCAGGTATCAACCAGACAAATAGCATCCCTAAGAAGAATTAGAAGCAGAACCTTTTGCCTCCATACCCTATTAGGCCAGAAACACCTCCTTAACTTTTCACTTCCCCCATACATGACATTTTGAGATAGCTGAGATTTATACAGGCAGATTTGGCAGCCTTTTCATATTTACTTACACTCAGAGATAAATCAAATACAAGGCACTCTCTCCAAGAATAAGTTATTTGTTATCTGACTAAGTATGTGTTAGTGGATCAGACATAGGAAAGGTATTTCTATTATAACTGTGTTGTTTGGCTATGATTTACTGTGGTAGATGATATTATTTTTCATTCTTGATTATGCAGTGTATTCATTTATTGTCTTATGTATTTCAACACAGTTAGTTACTGGGAAGGGTAAGGGGAGAGGGAGGTGGATTGGTGTTTGGCACATTAACCAAGAGAAAGAAACTGAACCTGATCAGCAAGAGGAGAGAAAACTTAATCCTGCTAATGTTGAATCAGGAACAATTAACCTCACCTGGAGTCTGCCAAGAAAAAAAGGCACCTCGGGAGAAAACATGGGTGAAATTCAAATTTATTACTGAATATCTACATTAATCCTGCAAAAGTCCCTTAAAGGAATGTTTAAATTCTCTGGGTGGTAACTTAACACTGTTCTACTCTCTAGTCTGAAAAGGAACTGGATGAGGTAACATCATTATGCTCTCAGGATGCCTTAATTCTTTTAGTGACTTTACTATTCTTCCAGTTAGAAGAACAGCATGCAAGCATTACATCTCTTGAGAGAAAGGTAGCTAGCAATATGTTTTCAACAGATTCAACTTTTAATGAGAAAAGACAGTCTCAGCATCACTCTCTTGCACTTCTTTGTATACCTTTTGGCTGTGCTGTCTTTTTTTTTCAGTTCTGGAAGGTATGAACTCCCAGAGTCCCAGTGCAGATTCACACTTGGGTCTTACCTCAGAGAAACAGATCCCTATGCCATAAGCACATTTAAGATTTCCCTAAGACCACATTTTTTTTCATCTTTCATCCAAGCTGATATTGTTACTTATCCAGAGAAATGACAGACTGCTGATTCCAAAAATTCAAGTTGTGGTGAATTATTCCTCTTCAAAAATCAAAACATTAAAAATCTATAACTTCTGTGGCAGCTTTAGAAGGGATCTTATGGGGAAGCACAGGACTGGTTAATTTTTAAGCTTCCTTTCAACAACCAAGAAAGCCAAAGCTATTACAAACATAAAATTAACTCCAAAGGTGGAGTTTTGGTGGGTGTGTGTAATCTCATAAGACTAAGTTAGATGTCCGTCCCCTTTACTCAAGAATTGTGTGCAATAAAAAAATTACTGCATTTAATGATATGAATCCTTCAGCTCTCTACAAAGCTTACACCATCAGCATCAATGAAAGTGTTAGCATCATCCCCCATAACTTAGCTGGTACATAGTCTGATACTTTGGTAGACAACAGTCCCCGTGTTGCTGCTGCGGACAGCACTCTACACACCTGCTTCAATTTCCTTTTTCTTTAGCAAGACTTATTTTGCTCCTCTTTTCACCCCAAAAAAAAGGTTAAGCAAACAGCTCACATTATGGTACATGCTAGGTTTTGCTATTATGAGTAACAAGCATGTTCTCAGTTAACCTGTTCTGACTTCCTTTTTTTCCTCAATCGGTTTCCTGCAATTTCAAGAACTGATTTAGAAAGGTTCAGAAAAGTAAAGAAAATATATACCAGGAACCAAAACATTTTTAGCATGCCTATCTACCAAAGCCATAAGGTATGATAGATGCTTTAAAACTAAATGTATGTTAATCTGGCTGCTGGAGACACCACAGAAGATAAAACACTCCTCTCAATAACAAAGGTGCTAGAGAGAAACTCATATCCTGTGCACTCATGCTGTATTATTTACTGTTTCTATTAGAGTCATTCAGAAAAATCCCTTCAGAAACAGCACCGTATGAACTCATGTGACAAGTCGCTGCCCTCTGAGCTCGCGCTCCAAAGAAAATAGTGTTAGTTCCCCCGTTCCAGCTTAATTACCTAACAAAGGCCAGGTTTTCAAACTTCCAGAATCAATGTCTGTGATATGTATAACTAGACTTCAAAGATCTGTAGATGCTGAACTAGTAAATCTTGTTTTACATCTATCCTCCCCCACAATCCCCTTCCCTTCCATCCTCTGGTCACCATCAGCCTGGTTTCTTAATTAGCTGCATGATAGAGAACTGATCTTCAGAATAATCTATCATTGTTTGGACATGCTGGGCCCTTCTGACAAACTAGATCTAAGAAATAGAAACAGTGATGCAGCAAAAGAGGGTCTGAGGTAAAAAGCAGAGGAAACCCAACTCTGATGTGACTGACAGCTAATTAGACCTAAAGGAAAGAGGAGGAGTATGTTTAAAAATTTATGTGATTATGTAAATCAGTCAGCCATTAAAAAAGAAGTAACTGCAAATCACATCAATTATATTGATGTCTGTGAGCTTCTTTCATCTACCTACTCAAGCTGAATTCTCGCCCCTTCCCCACCTTCTTATTTCTCTGTGTTATGTTATTCTACTAACACCACTGCGGCTGCATTTGTGTTTCAGACAAAGGGCACTGTGTTTTTGAATACCCCAAGGTTGATCCAGAGAATTGTTTGTGCTAGATCATGATGAAAACCCAGCTATTATTGTATTATCAGACCAAATTCACTAAGTTACAAGTATGTATGATTACAATAGTCTCAGCAGTAAATAGCCATAAAGGCTTAGAATTTTAGTGTGCAACTTCAAGCAACATATAAAAATACATAACACCCTGACACACAAAGAATAAAACTAGATAATATCTTTCATCTTAAGCTAAACCAAGCTGCTAAAGTCATTGGATTCTGTACTTCACCTCTACAAAGAGCTATTTTCAGGCATTTAAAGGATAAAGGAGCAGCAATATCTAAGTAGTGTCATTAGTTCACCCTGCATTTGCCTTTGAGGACTATGAAAATTCTCATAGGATTTTAACTTCTTTCTTCAGGAATCATTAAAACATACCTAATAAAAGTTACTATTTATAACTATTTAAGAATAAAAGAAAAACTCCTTTTGTGTTTTTGTGGGAAGTACAAGTGATGATACCAGAAGTCTTAGGTAATACTAATTCATCTTTGACAACACATCTTCCTGAAAATCTGGAAATCTGTTACTTGTTTCAAGCATAGTAACTGCTTACTTAGCCATAAGTTTCCTACAGTAGCATCAATGATATTTGGCAGTTAGAACAGAAAAGCTGAATTATCAGGGTAGCAGCTGCTGATGATGGGCGAGTTAAGCTTTGCCATTTCATGCTAAATTACTTGTCTTGTTTATAAAGTCCACTTCACTATGGAACAGAATTTCTCCAGAATGGAGGTCAATAGGAATTCTATAGAAAAAATAACCATGCTACCTGCCAGACCACCCTTTCCAGACTAGATCAAACTGGTTTTACCTTTATGATTGAAATCATTCCTATGAATACAAGGAAAGATTTGAAACCTCCTTTCTATTGAAGACAGAGAGTGCACTGAATGATCTAAGTTGTGAGGACAGTGAAGCACTTTTGCTAGAAATGCAGAAGCTAGCAAAGAAAATGATGACAGCAAGACCCCTGAAGGGCTACAGAGCTGACCTTCAAAGATTCTGCCAAATTCTTAACACTACTTTTTGTAACAACTCCTGTGAGCTGTAAAAGGTGGATCACTTGGACCAAAACCGAGTTTAATTTATATATGCTGTAGTTTAACTGAGATAGTATTGTTTAAACACAGCTCCTTGTTTTCAGGCCTTGCTGGGCTGCAGAGTAGAAACCGGATATAACCCTTAATGAGATGTGAAACAGATGGTCTTCCCCCTCAATAATACTGAATTTCCATTACCCTTTCCTACAGACCATCTCCAAGCGCTTAAAAAAAAAATCTTAAAATACATTAACATGCACGCTGCCTTTGAGAGGTGAGTGTTCTCTGTCCCTCTAGAGTGGGGAAGCTGTGATGACAGACACAGCACTTTCCCAGCAGTCACTCAGCAGCATCCCTGTAGCGGGGCTTGGAAGGGAACGTAGCTCTCCCAGCTCTGCAGTGCTGCATGCATGGGCTTTGCACACCACAGATCACTCTCACACTTTCTCCCATTCTTCCTGCTAAAACAGTGAGCTGTATATTCAAAATCTGAAAACCCTTGCTCCTTGAAAACTTGATTAAACTAGTTATGGCTCTATTGTAATGGTCTGAAAAAAACTTACAGACACAGCAGACATTTCTGGTTTTAAGCATGGTAAATGTCAGTATTTATGTTTTTGTTAGCTGGCCTAATTATCATGTATCCTCTGAAACTCTCTGTTGTAATTACCACTCACCATGCTGACACCTAATGCTAAGGAGGGAGTTGATCAGCTGCAGGATTTCTTTACTCCTGGACTCAGCCAACAAACTGCATGTGACATCAACAGATGTTTCTGGTTTTAAAACAGTGGGAACTTCATGAAATGTTTTCCCCAACCTCCCAGGAGTCAATGCCACCATAGTTGAAAAGTTGGAAATGTTTGTCAAACTCTGAACAAAGCTGTGAACGAATGCTACAGTAATTTACTACTACAGTCCTTTTTTTAGATGAGACTACAGAAAAAACCATTAGCAAAATCAGTATTGTGAGGGTTTTGCCAGTACAGGCTTTGTATTACCTCCGTCTGTATTACAGCATGTGAAGAAACAGCTGAGAAGAAAACAATTCTAAAGTGTTTTTAATGTGCTGTCTTTTGTAAGGGAATGCCCACTAACTTGCAGGGCTGTTCTGAAGTGTTTGCAGCATAAAGGGAAGAGCTTGGCTAAGATTCTGTAGCTCTAACTGTACAGGAAGAGAAGAGGGAAAAAAAATCAATAAGTTCAGTGTAAGCAAGTCAGAGCAACCTTTAAAATAATAAGACAAATCAATTTAGTTCACAAATGTCTTTATTTCCAAATGCCACCGTTTGGTGCTTTCTGCTGTCATTGCCCATAACATTTGAGAAAACTTGGCTCTTAGTCATTTAGGTGCAGCAGAAATTATCATGTTAAGAGCCATGCAAAAAGATTATACATTCACCTCAGTGAAGATCTGCTGTAACAGCCTTGTCCTATGGGGTAAAGAGTATTTAGGAGGCAGGGGATGGCAAGAAAGACAAGTTTTAAATACGGACAGAAAAGCCCTACTTTATTGCCATATACAATGAAAAGTAATTACAGAGAAAAATGAAAGCTGCTTCTTGCTGTTAGCAGGAAGAATAAGGGAATTCTGTTTCTTTTTAAAGCTTGGAGTCCATTTTGATATAATTGGTTCCAGAATTATTTATGACATTAATTGCTGCATTATCGACTGCCTGTCAGCTCTTCTGGCAGTTAGTCCATCTTTCTTACCACAGAAAGCCAGCTCAGCCCAAACTAGACTGACAAGCTAATTATACCCATCTTCCCCTTCAATGACAAATGCTGCTCATCGGAAACCTTTCTAGAAATAAGCTTTCATTCTTTCCCCTTTTTCCTGAGCCAGACACAACCGATATCTCAAGGTACAGATCACAGCTGAAACTCTGCTCACAGGGCTATTAGCTCTGAACATCTCACTTGAGCCAAAAAACCTAAGCATCTTATGTTATCAAACTGTATGTCATTCCCTGATGCTAGTTTTCAGTGGATGTGCACTGGGCCACAGCTGTCACTCAAAGCTGTGGCACATAGAGCAAACCTGACTGCATTAGCTGGGCCCCTTCTTAACAGCTGAGGCAGGCCTCTAACAGCCATTCCAAAGCTCAGAAGAAAGACCTTGTATTTCCCTCATGTAAACTTCCAGAATCAATATTTTGGTTTTTATTTTCCTTTATTCCACAAATAGCAGGTGACATTGTTATCATCGTGTCCCCCCCCGCCCTCCTTCCCCAAATATTCCTTTGGAGCAAGGAAATCAGGAGTGCTGCTCTAAGGATGAAGACATCCTGTAAATGAGTGAAAATGCCAGAGGACGAGAAAGGACCTGGGTCAACATGACATTCTTACCTCTATTGGAGCCTGGGATCACGTTATAGCAACATGGTGCCCTGGATGCCTAGCTGTTCATGGCCCCTCTACTGTTGTGCCACAACATGAGCTGGTGTAAACTCTCATGCACCACCCAACCCAAAGCAAGTTGCTCTTTTCCATTTTTAATTATTTTAAAAATATACAAATATTAAAATATATTTATTCAATATTTCATTTGTAACCATAAGGGCTTAAAGCATCTCTAGTTTTTTGTTTTATTTTTTTAAAGATTAGACTTGGCAACACCTACACTGTGATAGAATCTACTGATTCTTAACCGATACGGGTTGCATTCACATAGAGGCCAGAGTAATATAAATGATGATCACAACACCAGCCTAGGTATGCATTCCTCATTAATTTGCTCTTTGGTTCAGTTCCTTATCTGTCAAAGAATCTCAAATGGATGTGGTGCCTGGTAACAAGACAAGGTGTCAATGTCTCCTCCAGGTGGAAACAACCCTATACATACCATATATATATATATATACACACACACACACTACGTACAACCAATGTAGAATGAATTTCAGTCCAATTTTTGCAGATAGGGGTTTGGCATTACAACTGGTACTAGCAGGCACCCTCTCAAAAGCAGACTAAATAAAAGCCAAATACTGAATTATACCCCTGCTTAGATAAAGTTCAGATCAGAAACAAGGGATTCTTGGTGGCAGTACAAGACAAGACAGCTAATCTTACTACTATCTAAACCCACTATCCAATGCATTCAATCTGACAACTATCAGCAGCACTAAATTTACTGAAATTGTACTGTGAATTTCAACTAAATAAAACTCAGGTCAATATTTCAGCAGGCCTATAGTAAAGAATGGCTAAGAACATTGTAGTTGCTGTGGTAACTTCTCATTTTATTCAACAGCACAGTAAGAAATTGCATGGACCTGCATAAATAGTAAGAATGCCAATTAAATGACCACAGGGCTGCCTAGATTTACATCTTGTTCTTTTACATCCTTATTTCAGGAAACACGTGTAGTGCCTTGCTTGGATTGAACAGGCTCCTGAGTCCGCTTTCCTTTGTGAACACCAACTTGCCAAGAAAAGCGGGAGTTATAGTTGAGTAGAAGTCTTGTGCATTTTACACTTTTTCTAGGTAAAGTCCAGGGAAAAAACAGCACATAAATTGAGTCTGAAGCTTTACAAATTGGTTACTTAAACCACTCCACACCTATAAATTGTGCACCGCTGTAAGCCATCTACTTTTAGACATTATCTTTCATGACAAGACCTAGAGGAGAGAACTGAGAACCCAATAAACAGAATAACTGTATGCTAAAACACTATGGAGAAAGTAAGAAGAAAGGAAGTCATGTAAACCATGTGTTCAGTAGATGACGCAGCAAAGCTTGTGTTAGCGCTTTGTGTTTTTGCAAAACACATTGCACACTATTGTGAGCAGAAAACGACATTTATGGGATCACCAAGATTATGAAAAGCTATTAAATACGTCCCTAGTATTCTTATACAGTTTTCAGAACTAGACTAGTTGTGATAACAAGGATCTCTTTCAAAGTTATGAAATGCAAACATAGCAATTTCACTTTGATTCACAACAGCATGTGCAATATATTTATTTCTGTATATTTTGTAGGGTAATTTTTGTTCTAGATCGTGCTCACACTAAACACAAATAAAACTACAGTAAAAATAAATGATACTCATGTACTTGAAGTAAACTCTGTGAGATGTAAATTGTTTATAAATGCAGCCAGATTCCTTTTTTCCTTAGTGCTTAGCATTCTGAGAGTATGTAAACCATGATGAAGTGATTATTGACATGATATAACGTTACAGATTATTATTGCTGATTTACTCTAGACTTTTTTTCCCCCCTATCATCTATCATTATTTTGGTATCATCTTACTGATCATAATTTAGAGAAGCTAATAGAAAATTGTCTATATTTTAATGTTTCCCTGTTGCAGTGGTCTTTATAAAGCTTATTCACATTAAGCACTAAACACCTTTGCAGAACACTAATACTCCAAGAGAAAAATGTGATTTCAGTAAATATATAAAGTACTACTCAGATAGCATGTCAGCATTTCTGCCCAATAGCATAATGAGGTGATAAGTTACTTCAAGAGCACTAAGAATAATAGCCTTCTTATTTTCATTTGTTGAGGTTAAATGAATAGTCTTATGCTTTAAAAGAGTACCTTTCACCACCCAAATCAGTGTATGCTTTAAGGATTCATTGGCAGCTGAAATAAAGTCACTAGGGCTTGTATACTGCTGACCTTGATAGCTTTTTAGTTTAAAACATTTTAAAGGTACATGTACAACAACATTGGCAAGGGAGGAAAAAAAGAAAGCAAATGCCAGGAGACCTAACAGAAGCAAGATGCATTTGTTTTTGACTTCTAATTAATCAAGATAACATCTCTTTCAGCCATTAGACAGTAAAATCAATAACCTGGGCAGTCTGACTGCCAGTTAGACTTATACACTATGTCCTGGTTCCGTGTAAAAAGGGGTTCAGGGCAGGACCCACACGGAACAGAACTATGTACTCGCCTCTCCCCCCCCCCGAGAGAGAGAGAGACACTTTGGAAAAAAAATGAAGTATATTGTTTAACAAGGAACAGAAAACGAAAAAGGGAGGTAAGGAAAATAATATATACAAAGATTAGGGGAAAAATACAAAAAAATAAAATATACAAAACCCTCAGAAATGGTTCCAGGGTCCCACGGAGTGAAAGGAGAACTTTCCTCTCCGAGCTCCAAGGCAGGAGTGAAATTAGAACCCACTTCTTGCCTCTTATCAGAGTGTGTGTGGGAAGGGGAGGGAATACAATGGTTCACCCCCACCTGGGGTCCTCCCAGTTGCTGGAAGGTCACGCTCCCATTCCAAGCCTCAAACCACAGCACACCAACACCTATTATTGGCAAAACTGTGATGTATTTAACCATTTCATCCTTTATTATATTAAAAAAGGTAATCAGCCTCTGTGAAAGAGTACAGGAAAAAGTCCAGTACCACAGCAAGTTGCTCACCCATTTGTCATCAAATTTCCCACTAGTGCCCTCCTAGATGCTCCTCACTGAAACTATTTTGTAACTGCTACTTTCCTTTACTGCAATGAATGTTATAGAAATAAACCAAAACAAAGCACCCCAAACTTCAGCTGCATCACCACCAGATCTCAAAGGAAACTGGAAATTTGATGTTTCTGGGAATCAGCAGCACTCTGAGCTAAGCAGAAAATACTACTACTAATAATGCTGCTGTAATGGTGCTGCAGAAAAAGAGGTGGCACCTGAGCAGAACAAGAGGCAGATCTCAAAAATCATTACAGTGGTTTCATTTCAGAGGCAAGATAAATGGATTCTTTTACATAAACTGCCTATGGTGAGGTCCTGCAACCTCTTCCCCTGGTCAATAATCCCATTAAGTCCATGACATTACTACAAAGGTGCCAAATTCTGAAATCTTTTCTCATTAATTAGCTCATTTCCCAAACAATCTCATTGAATTTAGACTCTTTAATCAATGCAGACAAAAATGCCTAATTCCCCAAAGAAGAAAAGATGCAGTTCACTTTATCTAGTTTTAGGAAGTCTTTCAAGCTTTGGTCTATCTTCATTTATGAGGCATAAAAGGAAAAGCTTTTAGCAAGACTGACAATTGGAAGGCCACAAAAACTTTGGAACTCTACTTCTTTTCACTAGGCAGACAACCTCAACAGACAAGAAAAACTAGTAGTTTATCAATAGCTCTACTCTGGACCTACAGTTAAGGCTGCTCCATTAACATACAAAAACTGGTTGACAATGTTGTGACTTATTGCCACATAGCACAAGATTTTTTCCTCTTTCCTAGCAAACCAACTGAATCTCTGTTGAACTAGATTTACCATTGAAAGTCTTAACTCTATACATTAAGTACATCACAGAACATAAAGTAATTTGACCTCTTTAAACTAGAAAATATAAGTCTAGGAAATGGTGGACATTATGGAGTGGCCCTAAAAAAGGTTACAGGGTTCTTTGTTCCATTGCACCCGAGAGTATTGAGAGAAATGGCTGATGTTGTCACTCTACCCCACTCCATCATTTTTGCCAAATCATGGCAAACAGGAGAGGTGCCTGAGGACTGGAGGAAAGCCAATGTCACTCCAGTCTTCAAAAAGGGCAAGAAGGAAGATCCTGGAAACTACAGACCAGTCAGCCTCATCTCCATCCCGGGAAAAATCATGGAGCGGCTCATTCTGGAGTCATCTCTGAGCACATGGAAGAGAAGAAGGTTATCAGGACTAGTCAGCATGGATTTACCAAGGGGAAATCATGCTGGACTAATCTGATAGCATTCTATGATGTGGTGACTGAATGGGTAGATGCAGGGAGACCAGTTGATGTAGACTACCTTGACCTTAGCAAGGCATTTGACACAGTCCCCTGTAACATCCTCCTGACCAAGCTCAGAAAATATGAGCTAGATGAACAGACAGTGAGATGGGTCAAGAACTGGCTGCATGATAGAGCACAACAGGTGGTGATCAATGGTGACAAGTCCAGCTGGGGACTTGTAACTAGTGGATTACCCCAGGGATCGGTGCTGGGTTCAGTCCTGTTCAACATC
>NW_008600788.1:0-5059 GCF_000691845.1 Merops nubicus
AGGGTCACTTATCCTGTCTGCTCCTCCTCACTGGTGGAGCTTTACTTTCTGCCCACCTCCGTGTGGGATCCAAGCTTAGCAGTGGCCTTGGTTTGCATACCAACCCCTGGCAGTAACTCTAAACATGGAGTTAAACATGGAGTATTATCACTGCTTAAAGCAGGCAGTTTTCAAAAACATGCTGCTAACTTCAGACAGAGCAGTTAATTAGAAGAGCTTTAGCTGAAGAGTTAAATCACTGAACAGAACCAGCTCTGTTCTACCCCAAACCAGGACACTGCTTCATTTCAGAAGCTGCTGTTTTTCTCCAAAGAGAGTTTTTTTTTTTTGGAAAACACGGTTGTAAGAACTAGAAGATCATACAGTTTGCAAACTAGTGACCCTGATATACTCCCTTAAAAAGGATGTTTCGGGTGAAGAATAAATCCCATGCAGCCACATCACTCAACAGGTAACAGGTCTCCCTAATGAAAGCATACTAATTTTTACCCTGCCATGTCACATCCTTGATCTACTTTTGTCTCTGACCTGTTTTTTTTTTTTAAGTGTTTTCAAACATAAAACTTCTAAAATTAGGAAAACATGCACAGTACACTCAGTTGGGCATTCACTAATGTAAACTTAAGGAGTAGCCTGTATTCGTTCAACTTTAAATTAGTTTTTCTCCAGTTCATGTTGGAGGAAAAAGGGACTTAAAATTATAATCATCATCATAATCTATTATTTAATATATTATATAAATATATATATAAAGTAATATGTAAATAATACTCTGTGGCGATATTGTTGGGGAGTCATTAATTTGGGCTGTCCCAGAGAGTGACCACAGTCCTGTGATCTGCAGGCAAGGCTTTAGGGATGTGGCAGGGGGGGGGGGGGGAAAAAAAAGAGCCAGGAAGGTGATCCTGTGGAGCCAGGAAGGTGATCCTGTGGGGCCAGGAAGGTGATCCTGTGGGGCCGATACCCTGGGCACTCTTGTGGCTATACCACAGCTCAGCCATGACCATGGGTGAGGAATTAATCGAAGCTGGGACACCATTAGCTACTTAGATCTTGGAGCAGAGATCTGCCAGCTCACTACACTCCAATTCTTGGCTGACTTGACATGCTACCTCCTGTCCTCTCCTTGTGGCCCGGAGTTTCACCTGTGATTATTTTCAGTTGTGAATAAAAATAATAATAATGATAAAATAATGAAACTAAAATAATTGGCTAGGTAACACTACCACTGATGATGACAAGGTGTTTCACTGGAGAGGACCAGGGGCTCCGTGGAGATGCTCTGCTGGTCAGAGATGACATGAAAGTGTAATCATCAAAGTCCAGCTTTTTCCATGTGTCTCAGTTTCTGGTTATTAACAAGGAAACTCAGAAGCAAAAACAAAACCTGCTTAAAAAAAATCTTAAATTCAGACGTTAACAAGCGTTGGCCTTTCTTAAGTGCTAGTGAATGTAACCAAAAAACAAACCTCAGTTCTGGAGGTTGAACCCTCAGGCTCTCTTTCAAAGCAGAAACTATGCATACATACAGCTCTCAAGCTTTGAGCTTTAATAGAGATTTTCTAGAAGACTGTCAAGATTAATTTGGTTGCAGGTTCCACAGAGCCTGCTCAGCTTTAGTTTTAAAGCAAATAGTGTGGGGAAGAAACTGAGAAGCATTTTTTCATACTTGTGTCTGCACTTCTTGGAGCCAGCCTATTACAGTGTGTTGAGTCACATATTAATGCTCATTAGAAAGGCTTCAGGCAAGCAAATATTTTTCTTTAAACCTTACAGTTTGAATTTGGGAAAAGATTTCTCCCTACACAATTGTAGCACAGGGCAAATAGCTGTAGGAATGTCATGACAAAACAATGTCTACCCATCATGTCTTCCAGCTGGGCTCTGTGCATCAATAGCTATCTCAAGCTCAATGTAAATTCCATTTATTATATTGAATGCTCATTTTTAAGGATGTTTTCCATCTAAAAAAAATAGATAAAATCTTGAAAACATGGAGTATGTCAGTTGTTGACCTTAACATTTGGGTTTTTTTTTAATTTCCTAATTAATATGTGAATGATAATGCTCCTGTTAAGAAATTCTGACAGTTTTAGCAGAGGATTTAGTAGCATTGGCTTGATGGTTGGACTTGGCGATCTTAAAGGTCTCTTCCAACCTAAAGGATTCTGTGATTCTAAATCAAATGGAATAGAAGCAAACATCTAAATGTTACTGGTTTAGAGAAAAAACAGTGGGGATAGAAAGCATTATTTTGTACTTGCAGGGCTCTAACAAAGCCTAATCCTGTCATTAGTCACAATAATGTAATGATCATTCCCATAGAAAAACATAAAAAGTACTTTTCGTGGTCAAGAAATCCAAATCTACTCTGCCAATAGGTCCTGGATCAGAAGGCTGTCTCCTGGTTTGCTCCAAGGAGTAGTAGCATGTAGTTTTCACAGGCTTATAAAAGTTGAGATAACTATTTGAATTTAAATAAACCAGCTGTGCTATACTGGAATTAGGAGCAAGTGAACATCCTCTTTTTATGGCATTTATGAGGAACCAGTCTGTGTATCCCTTTCTACTGCTTGTGAAGTCAACAGATGATCCCTGAAGTGGTCAAAAGATGGTCTAATTCCCCAGCAGCACCTGCTTCAGAGAAGGGATAGAAAACCTAGCCTACTTTTTGATCACTTTGTATATACTGAATGGCAAATTGTAGCAATGCTTCCATTTGAAACACAAGTATTTGGTAGCTCATACTGTAGCTAAATCAATGCTAGATCAAGCTCTTTCATAGTTACAAGTTAAAATACAATATTGTGCTATAGATTTAGTAACTCCTTATGGTATAAGATTTTTTTTCTGAACATTTCTTTAGTTTTTATCCAGCTTAGTGCTTTCTGTATATCATTGAATATATTTGCAGTTCTACAAGCAAGAAAGAGCATCATTCTGCAGTGGAGCTGCAGCTCCACAGCTATGCTAAAAATCAACTGTACATCTCGCTGCAGTGTTTGTTGTTACATTAGAATTATTTCCTTCTCAAGCCTGTACTAAAAATATTTCCATTTAAACAAGATCAAAATATTTCAGTTAAGGAAACAACTATATTTATAGAACAAATTTGTCCAGGGAGTAAAATATAGGAAAAAGATGTTACACGCCTGCAAGTGTAATAATTTTCTGCTAAATCATGCAGGTTTAAAGACCAGAAGGCCTTAGAAGGGTAAATATTGTATTTTTTTTTTTTACAAAAAAAAAAAAGCTTCCTAAATGTTCCATAAAAAGAGGCCTCATGTTCCGGTCCACTGTGTAAACTCTGTTTCTTCCCTGGAACAGATCAGGAGAACAAATGATGAATGCTCTGTGTGACCTCGGAGGCAGGATCTAGCTTTAGAAGTGGAAACCTAAATGAGATTCACACATACACACACGATCTTGAATCTTACAGATAAAAATTCAGTAGTGCTAATAGAAAGAAAAAGTGTCTTGTTAGCCCATGCTTTTCACTCAAAGCTAATGTCAGAACCTGTCATATGGCTGAAGAAATGCCCACTCTTCAGCCTTTACTGTTCTGTCACAGCACTCTGGCTTGATCTTGAGTCTCACTGACAGTTTTATCTGACTCCATATTGGCTGAAGTGGGAGGTTGTGGTCTGGGCGCACATGGAAGAACTGAACTGGTTACGTCTAAGAAATGGGATTTTATGCTCTCGTGGCTTAGCTGCGTGGGGAATCAGGCCAGTGAAGTTTTTTGTGTGTGGCAATGTATTTACTTGTGGTGACACATACTGAAATCAGTCAGTGTGAGTTGTGTGATGGTTTTAGAGGGAAGGTTTTGCCTTTTGTGCAAGTTGTTTGTCAGTGAGAGGAAAACACATACAAAAACTTATGAAGCTTCTTTAAATGGCTGTGTCTTTGAAAGATTGCCTGTAATTTTGCATTAAATGTTTCCCAGAGTGCATCTGAGGGTGAAATTATACTGAATAGAAGTGGGAGAGAAATTAAGAGAGTGACTCAAAGGGAGGAGAGATTTTGGAAAAAGAGAGTTTGAGATGGATGGCGAGTTGGTGAAATATGTACTTTAAGATTGTTTCAGCTGACTAAATCTGCAAAACGGGTTTGGGCTTAAGGAAGACAACTTTTTTGAACTACTGAAATGCAGATGAAGTGAACAGAAGGGATAGTGGAGAAAGAGGAAACCAGAAATTATTTCTATAACAGAAATAAATGCATCTATTCTGAACACAAAGGTAAATATGAGAACACATGTACTTGTTCAAACCAGAAGCTCATCTAGACTTTCCATCCCAAGATGCTGCTCATGGCCAAAAAGGAGAGGACCATCCCCACTAGGATGGATGTGCAGCTAAAGACTTTAAAGGCCAAGAGCATCATCTTGAAGGTTGTTGACAGCCACAAGACCTGGCCATCACCTACCTTTAGGATTTCCAAATTTTCAAAGTCAGTTCAAAGGGTGTCACTAGAGGGAACAAGGCGGGCTGTTAAGTCATGAGCAGGTTCCATCTGACCTCAGAGGCAACCAAGAATTCTGTCAAGTTAGCCTGCTTTTCCTTTCACTCTTACTGTCCAGGCTGATAAATGCCAGACCAAACATGTGATCCATGAACTGTGCTATTGATATGTTGATGAGAAAACTTATGTCTAAATTCTGATCTTCTGGATGGAGCTAGGAAGGCTGGAAACATCCAAACATCTCCCAAGAGCTGTAGATGAAATGACACAACTTAAAAATCAGCTCACCTTCTTCTACTGTGCCTCATAGTGACCAAATTAAGCAGCCCAGGACAGAATAAAACTGGGGGGAGGTAATAGATACATAATTTGAGTGCTTTGCAGCTGAGCTGTCTGTGGAAGGCTCTGAAACATTTCATTCTTCTGAAGCATTCACATGTGACACTTTTCAACCCTCTCTCTCCTCTTAGAATCCTCCAGGTGGGGCAGGTCGTATGCCACCCACAATTTTACTCCAATTTGCTGAGCTGTCAAGTAGTATCTTCCTTTCTCTCTGGAAATGCACTGTCTCTTGTATCACCTCACACTGCTGAAC
>NW_008600788.1:5090-16212 GCF_000691845.1 Merops nubicus
AAGAGAGGGAAGACTGATTGACTGATCTGTGTTAGAGCATGACTATTACATGGCAGCTTTAGCTGGAAAGTATAAGTGATCAGTCTTTCCACATCAGAAAGGTCTGGCTTTGAAGAGGGCCCCTGGAAAGCATGTGTGATCTTTCAGAGCAGACCTCCACCTAGATCAAAATTCAAAATTATCCTGTTTTCATAATTATCAGCAAAAGGATAGGCAAGAAGGCCTATGAATTAGGCAGAAAATCAACTCAACTTAAGGCACAATTGATGAAGGAAGGTTTAACGATGTCATAAGACTCCTCATTGATCCTCGAAAAAAATTCATTTATACTTGTAAGCAACAAATCAAAAAACCCTGCTGTTGAAGTGCTGGGGTTAAACCCCCAGCTCTGAATGAGGGTTAGCATATGGATGATGCCCACAACCAGGCAAGAAAGACCCTCCTGACTGGTTTTCACTCAGGGTGTGGCCAACCTTGGGTGAGAACCGATGAGATCACCACCAGGTGCCTCCTCCTTCCACACTAACTTGGAGGTGGGGCAAGAAGCCACCTCTGTAAGAGCTGACTCTGCTTGCAGTGGGGCTGTGAGGCCTGCTTATATAGTGGGTGTGTTGTGTGGGGGTTATGGCTATTGGAAGGGCTCCCTGACTTGATGGCAAGTGGAGTTCCCAGGATGGTGGGGCAAAGATCACGAGTTTCTCTCTGGGGAACTACTACATAATTGGACTCACTGTCTGGCTGATTCCATCTCCCACGGTGTGGTTCCTGGTACAGCTTGCTCTTTTCTTCACACAATGAATGCTTTGACTTGTTCCTCCCTCTGGTTGTCTGTCACTTTGGATCTCTGGTGTGTGATGTGGGAGTGGAGGGGGGCGTCTGGCTGCTGGTCTGCCTGTTAATGATAATATCATTCTATATTGGGCAAGGGGTCAGCAGAAGAGCTGCATAATGTCCCTTCTGATTGTTTTGTTTGTTTTTATTTTCAAGGTGAGTTTGAAGTACAATTTAGCTGTTGACTCTTGAAGGTTGTGTTAAACTCACTGTGCCATGAGGAGTGTACAAGGAGCTACACTGAGTTGTACCAAGACCTTTAGTGGAGAAGGTGAAGATAGGTAAATGTGATGGCACAAGAGGAGACGGTTTTAAACTAAAAGAGGGAAGTTTAGAGAGAAGGAAGAAATTTTTCACACTGAGGGTGGTGAAGTACAGTTTAGCTGTTGACTCTTGAAGGTCGTGTTAAACTCACTGTGCCATGAGGAGCTACACTGAGTTGTACCTAGACCTTTAGTGGAGAAGGTGAAGATAGGTAAATGTGATGGCACAAGAGGAGACGGTTTTAAACTAAAAGAGGGAAGTTTAGAGAGAAGGAAGAAATTTTTCACACTGAGGGTGGTGTGATGCTGGCACAGGTTGCCCAGAGACGTGGTGGAAACATTATCCCTGGAAACATTCCAGGTGAGGTTGGATGGGGCTCTGAGCAACCTGCTCTAGTTGCAGATGTCCCTGATCACTGCAGGGACATTGGACTAGATGGCCTGGAAAGGTCCCTTCCAACCCAAAGCATTCTACGATTCTAGGATTTGAGAGGGTTTGCAAAACTGAAACTTCAGTCTTCTAAGTTCTGAGCTTTTTGTTTCTCAGCTTGGATTCCTCACTATTAAGGACAAGCTGGAGTGAACAGAGAGCACATCTCAGGCTGTATTTCCTGCAGACTGCCATGAATCTGTGCCTGTGCCAACAGGGTGCAGCTAATGGACTGCCAAGCATCACCCCCTGCCCCCAGGTAAAAGCAAAAGGGAGGAACACCAGGTTGGAGATGGGTGGTCTGCCAAGATGGACACAACAGGGAAGAGTGCAATTTCCATCCACAGCAGGATGGAAATTGGAGAGTAAATAAGATGTCAGGAAGCATTGCAATTACCAGCATCCTGTCTTGGATCAGCACTAGTGTGGCCAGCAGAAATAGGGCAGGGATCGTCCCCCTGCACTCAGCACTGGGGAGGTTGCCCCTTGAATCCTGGGTTCACTTTTGGGCCTCTCACTCCAAGAAGGACATAGAAGGGCTGTAGTGGGCCCAGAGAAGGGCAACAAAGCTGGGGAAGGGTCTAGCACCCAAGTCTGGTGAGAAGTGGCTGAGGGACCTAGGGTTGTTGAACCTGAAGCAAAGGATGCTCAGGGGAGACCTTTTGGTTCTCAACAGCTCCCAGAAAGGAGGTTGGAGCTAGGTGGGGGTTATTTTTTTCTCTCAAGGAACAAGTGATAGGACAAGACAAAATGGCCTGAAGTTGCACCAGGGGAGGTTTAGTTTGGATATTAGGAAAAATGTTTTTGTTTAAAGGGTTGTGAAGCCCTGGATTATGCTGCCCAGGGCAGTGATGGAGCCCTCATCCCTGGAGGGGTTTAAGAATTGTGGAGATGTGGTGCTGAGGGACGTGGTTTACTGGTGACCTGGCAGTGTTGGGTTAATGTTTGGACTCTATGATCTTAAAGGTGTTTTCCAACCAGAACTATGCTATGATTCTATTAAATTAGGGGTGGCCTAAAGGTAGAAAGAAGGAAACCGCTGTTGTATTTCCTTGGGCAGGCATGGGAAAGATTCAGAGGTGGCTTTAAGTTAGAAGCTGAGTGTAAGTATGCAGATGGTGAAGATACCCAGCGTGCCCACAGGAGCTCTTGGGAGGTCCTTGCACCTCCCAGATTCATGCATAATTTATGAAGATGGCCTGTGTATGTGTTTTGTGGATTTTCAGTAACCCTTCATAGAGGAAAAAAAAAAGTGTCTTGGCTTAGGAAATATCACAACATCTTGTCTGCCTACTCGGTTTGCTTTTTTACCACATTACTTTAAATTCAGTGTGTGCTGGGGGCACTTGAGGGTATCGGGAAGGAAGTTTCTGTCTGCAGTCGGCTGAGCAGGAGGAGGTGGTTTCACCACACCATGGTGCACAGGCAGGCGCTGAAGCAGAACTGAAAGGATGTGCCACAGTATCAAGCTGTCAATTTTCTACTGCCCTTTAACAAGAAAAATAGACTTTCTCATCTTTTGGTGGAGAGGAGGCCAGGTTAAGGTTGTGTTTTTTTTTTTTACATTTTAAAATTAATTATTTCAGTAGCCTCAATAATGCCTCCATATTCCCTTGTGAATGCTGTTAATCTATATGTAGAGGCTGGGGCAGATATTTAAGAGAATTTGTATACTGACCAAGCATGTTTTAATGTAAGGAAAAAAATTATTAGAAGCAATGGATCACAAGGAAAAGGGAGGAGAGGTGAAAGCAGGCAAAATTCTCATGTTCCTGTTGATTCAGAGCATGAGGAGGGGGAAGGAGGAATTGCTGTTTTCTTTAATGTGGGAGTGTTTCAGTCAAGGCATCTGCAATGACCTAATGAAGTGCATTAAAGGGGTTGAAAACAGCAGCCCCTGGACTGCCTTGAAGATAGCATTGATCATGGTGTCAGCTGTATTTGAAACATGGATTAATACAACTGTGGATAAGTCTATGTCTCACTTTAATGTCATCGAATCGTAGACTCATAGAATGGTTTGGGTTGGAAGGGACCTTTCAGAGAGATCTAGCACAAACCCTCTGCAGTGAGCAGAGACATCTGCAATTAGAGCAGGTTGCTCAGAGTCCCTTCCAACCTCACCTGGAATGTTTCCAGGAATGGGGTATTTACAGCTTCTCCGTTCCAGTGGCTGCTGCTACCAGTCTGCAATTTGGCAGTAAATAATTTTAGTGGGTTGCAGACAGCATCGGGCACACCCTCAGTAAGTTCGAAGATGACACCAGATTGAGTGGGAGTGTTGATCTGCTCAACTGTCAGGAGCCTCTTCAGAGGGATCTGGACAGGCTGGAGCAATGGGCTGAGGTCAGCTGTATGAGGTTTAACAAGGCCAAGTGCTGGGTCCTGCACTTGGGTCACAACAACCCCAGGCAGTGCTCCAGGCTTGGGGAGGAGTGGCAGGAAAGCTGCCTGGTGGAAAAGGACCTCAGAGTGCTGGTGGACAGTTGGCTGAACATGAGTCAGGTGACCAAGAAAACCAACAGCATCCTGGCCTGTATCAAAAATAGTGGCCAGCAGGAGTGGGGATTTGATTTTGCTCCTGTACTCAGCCCTGGTGAGGCCATGGCTTGAGTTCTGAGTTCAGTTCTGGGCACCACAATATAAGAAGGACATTGAGGTACTGGAGTGGGTCTGGAGAAGGGCAGAGAAGCTGGTGAAGGGTCTGGGGAACGTGTCTTCTGAGGAGTGGCTGAAGAACCTGGGATTGTTTAGTCTGGAAAAGAGGAGGCTGAGGGGAGAACTTATTCATCTCTACAGCTACCTGAAAGGAGGTTGTAGTGAGGCTGGTGTTGGTATCTTCTCCCAGGTTACTAGTGATAGGATGAGAACAAATAGGCTCAAGTTGCACCAGGAGAGATTTTGGTTGGATATTAGGAAGAATTTCTTTCCTGACAGAGTGATGAGGCATTGGAGCAGGCTGCCCAGGGAGGTGGTGGAGTCATTTAAAAAAAAAAAAAAAGAAATCCCAGTCTTACCCTTTTTGACATTACCACTTGAGGTTATGGTCTAGTGGTTAGGGAAATGTTGGGAGGATGGTTGGACTTGATCCCAGAGGTCCTTTCCAATCATAGTAAATCTATGATTTATAGCTACATGTTCAGAAGTAATAGCAATGAAGTTTGGTAACATTGCATAGAAAGAAGTAAGGATCTTGCATTACGGTTCACTGCTGCAGTGGTAAAACACAACAATAAAAGAATTCAGCTGAGTCAACAAATCTGCCACCTAAGTTGGAGGAGAGAAATTTTTTTTCAGGAAAAAAAATAAGAAGCAGTTAACAACAGAAGAAGTTTTGTAATTCAGACCAGTCAAAATACCCTTATTTGTTGTATGGCAAGCTTCATAAAGCAGATGCCTTCAGGAAGACCAATGGTGTGTCTCATTCTTTAGTTTTAAAAAAAAAAACAAAAACAAAAACAAACCTAATTCAAAACATTGCCCACAGCAGCTCCAAAATGGTTTTGTTGTAGTTCTCCCAGAGGAAAATGGAAGGCTGTGCTGTGCTTCTCTTCTATTGAACTTACTCAAGATAACCAGCCTAGGAGCTGTGGGAAGAAAATTGGTGAGGGGAGGGAGGTCAGTGTCTGTGGAGGAGGCAGAGACAGCAAAAAACCTGCAGCTGAGCTAGATTAAGGCCATGACTCTCAATGAATTAATCCATGTTGTACCACTAGTTAACAGAAGAGCTTTTTTTGGTCATGCTTTGTACGTGTTTTTGCAGGGTTATGTGAAGGCTAGAGCTCTAGGGACACTTGTATTTCTGGAGCCACTGAGCTCCCTGCTTCAATATGGCTGCTCATTAATGGAGAAGGTGAGGTGAAGTCAGGAATTGGGGTGGTGAGACACTGGAGCAGGTTTCCCAAGGAAGTTCTGGATACCCCATCACTACGTGTGTTCAAGGCCAGGTTGGACGAGGCTTTGCACAGCCTGGTCTAGTGGGAGGTGTCCCTGCCCGTGGCATGTGGGTTGGAATTAGATGATTTTTAAGGTCCCTTCCAACTCAAACCATTCTGTGAATTAAATCTTGGACTTTTTAATTGCTAGCCTTCAAAAATATAATAGTGTTTATTTTTGCTTCTTATTTTTAATATCCAAATAATTTTAATTTTTTTTCGTGTGTGAATTATGTCTTTATTTGTCATGTTATGATTTCTTCCCATGATAAGAATCACATTTTACTTTTCAGCACCTGTAGAGTGTGATCTGAAGTACAGATCAATCAGCAGGACGTAATTACTGGTAGGCCAAGTGTCTGTGTGGTTTGTACTGATGCAACCAGGAGCAGAATCTAGTCCTCTGTGGTAACAGTCATGCTTCAGAGCCATTTGGGATGGCTATACCTGATGTCCTGTCTGTCTGGAGATAGAAAATTCTTGTCAGTAATTTTATGTCAACTCAAAACTAATCCTGGCTTGCTACCTATTAGTATCTGTCATGATTCAGAGGACAGCAGCTTTCTGAGCTCCAGAGCAAACCAGGCTAAGAAATGACTTAGATGTTTGTGTTTAATGCAGCAGCAAAGAAAACAAGCTCTTCCCAGCTCTGTGCAGAACATGAGGCATAACTGGAAATTTATTAAGGTGTTAGGATTTGTTTAAAGTAATTCATCCTTACTAAACTGATGCTTTGTATTGTAATGTTATGTGGATGTTTGTGTGGTTGTGTATACCAAGAATCATAGGATGGCTTAGGTTGGAAAGAAACTCTAGAGATCATCTAATCCAACCTCCTTGCTATGGGCAGGGACACCTCTCAGCTCGACTAGGTTGCTCAAGGCCTCATCCAGCCTGGCCTTGAAACACCTCCAGGGTGGGATCATCCACAACCTCTCTGGGCAATCTGTTCCAGAGTCTCGCCACCCTCGTGCTGAAGAACGTCTTCCTGAGATCTAATCTAAATCTACTTTCCTTCGGTTTAAAACCATTTCTCTTTGTCCTGTTGGTGGATGTCCTTGTGAAAATTCCCCATCCAGCCTCCAGTAGATTCCCTTCAGGTATTGGAAGGCAGTTAGAAGGTCCCTCCAGAGTCTTCTCCAGCCTGAAAAATCCCAGTGCCCTCAGCCTGTCCTCATAGAAGAGATGCTCCAGCCCCTGGATCATCTTTGTGGCCCTCCTCTGGGCTTCTTCCAACAGATCTCTGTCCCTTTATGTTGTGGACACCAGAACTGGGTGCAGCATTCGAGGTGGGGTCTCACAAGAGCCGAATAAAGGGGGAGAATCACCTCCCTTCACACTCCTGTTGATGCATCCCAGGATGTAGTTGGCCTTCTGGGCTGCATGAGCCCAGAGGATTATGTTATGTTACTTGGTAAATATAGTGATTTGAGGTTAATACTGCAAATATTAAGCTAGACTAAGTCATTAGATGTTAAGGTTATTTTATTCTGATCACATTATAATGTGAGTTAAAATTTAGGACTCTGGAAAAGTAGTATGATCTCCCAGTCAAGATCTGCAGTAGTTAGCTACATCCTGAACATCCTTGGATGGCTTTGTTGAGGTTTCCCATACAAGAGGTGGAGGCCAACTAGAATAACCAGGCAAGACTTGTTGGATTTTTATTTTACAGATGCTATATGGTGACAATCTCTGGACTTTTGATCTATCAACTATTTAAAATGCTCAGGTTTGTTGCTGACACTGTAGCTGTGGCAGAACAGAGCTGAACAGCAATGGCTGGTATTAAAACATTAAAGATGGATGAATTGCAATGAATTGCAAAAGATGAAATGTTTTGGAGTTTTTCAGAGCATGGTTTATGCTTTGTCTTCATGTTTTGCTTCAAGATGACCAATGATGAGCAGCAGTTCTGAATTGTAGTGGATGGATTAAGCAGAGAAATGTTCTGCAGAGTTGCAGAAAGGTGGGAATAGGAAGTCTTTGACCTTCTAAAATAGAAGATATCCCCAATGTTATCATGAGAGCTAGAAGATAATCCTGATACTTGACCAGTTTGGTGGCATGCAGGTGGAGCAATGTAGGGTGGCAGTTCAGCCCAACCTGAACCAAGACCACCTGTGGGCTCCCAGAGATACTTATTTGTCCAAGTTGAGGAGACAGCTGGAGAGAGTCACAGTTTGGGACCCCATACCAAAAGAGTGGAAGAGGTAGATGGAAGAGAGAACAGCGAGATACTTAAGTCAACAAACAGCAGCTGAAGCATAGTGACATCAATGACTTGATCTTTTGGGATATCAGAGGAAGGGTGGAGGTGATGAAGTAGGAACTACAGGAAAGTACAGATGTCATAAAAGAAACAAAAGTATATGAGAAAAAATGCAGAACTATTAGTGCTAAAGGCCAGACAAGAGGAAAAAACTAGCAGTCATCATAATGTTGATCCCACTCTGTTGTAAGGTGTCGAAATGCTAATGCTGTCTAAAGAAAGAAAAATTAGGTGGATGTGGTGGAAATATGCAGTAATCCAACTGTTCAGTATGTTCATGATGAAATTCAGCAGCTATTAGTTATTTTAAAATCAACATGTCTAAGTAGCTTGCATCAAATAATAATTTTATGAGTTGAGTGTGGGTTTGTGATCTTTTAAGACTGATTTTAATGAAATGTGCAACAGCTCAAAGATTTCAGAATTGGAAGGCGAGTTCATGTTGGGCTGCTGTTGATTAAATGGGCTGACATTGATCTTGGGCAAAATACATAGCAACTGAAGTGGGATTCAGATCATAAAAGAAGATGATAGGATTGTGAGAAACAGCGGTCTTTTAAGAAGTAAGCCTTAGGAAGTTGTTTTCTGGTTGTTTATTGTGGAAATATCGGGATGACCAATGTGGAAACATTGAATCATTCTGTAATCAGACCCCTGTGAAGAGTTTGACTGGTATGAAGCAGCTGAAAGCTGGCTTAGAAAAGGGTTGGAGGGTCTACATCAGTGTCTGGAAATGAAAATAATGCAGTGCTAGGCCAAAAAAAAAATTGAAAAATTCCTTGGACAGACAGTCAAAACCAGGACAGTCGCATGAGCCTGCATTTGGTGAGCTCTCTACAGTGATAAGGTCTCGCCCAACTGTGGTGTCCATAATCCAGGAAGGACACAGGCTGGCAGAGTTAAAAGAAGAGCCATGGGAGTGAGTATGGGGTTGGAAAAGATGCCTGATCCTGAGGGACACAGGGAGCTCAGTACTTCTAGTCTTAGAGAAGACAACAGAGTAACATGGTCATAGTTGATGGGAGCCTTTGCAGGGAAGTCTTTAATAAAAGGCTGTTAAAAAGAGGAAGGAATGTGGCCAGAAGTTGAGCTGGGATAGCAATAAGTCTGTTGTTACGACAGAGGTAATTCTTAACAGTATCAAAAAGATAATGGTGATTTGTATATTTAATTTAAAAATCAAGTTTGAATATTTTTCTGAAAATTGTGTTCTTCTTTAAGCAATTAGTTCAGAAAGTCTCAAGTCCTGCGTTTCATCAGGAATCAGAGGTCATGGTTTATTATCTGACTTTTGTAATTTACTGATCTGTTATTTGTAATTCAACTGGTACCTGCTGAGGATGATTCATGGAAGTATTGATTCTCATTTTAAAGCTTAGGAAGAATCACAGAAAACTTAGTACTGAGGCCTTTACCCAGGTGAAGTACAATGGTCTTTAACTCCTTCATGTATAAAACAATGCTGATACGGTTTATAGGCAATGTAGAAGAGGCAAACGGGTGTGATGCTTGCCTGTTTATCTCTCTTTATGGACACAGATGTTTGTCAGGCTGCCTGTATGCCCACGAGGAACATCAGTCATGGTTTGGTCAGGCTGGCTGAATTGGGCCAAGTGTCCAGAGCTCCCATCTGAAAAGGTCAAAGCCTTTCAATTCCCTTTATGTGATCAGTATCAGATTATTCATCCATTAATCAATGGGGTGGAAATCAAAGTGAAAGGACAAACACAAGAGATTTGGGAAGGGTGTTTTGCCCTCGGAGTCTCAGCAAGGTAGACTCACCTTGCTGGCTGAAAAGCAAAGACAATATGATAGACGTGAAGATCAGGTCTGTTTCTTAACCTTCTTTTTCTAGGATACATTTTCCATGACCCATTTAACTCTCCTCACTCATGGGCCCGAAGCCAGTTTTGGAGCCCTTGATTAGTGTGCAGCCATTTGATAATCACAGACATTTCAGAGCTTATCCTTGTGTCTGACATTTCTCAGAGAAAAGCATTTATCCACCTATCCAACGTGCTATCGCACCAGACAGTCCCTATTCTTGTGTCTATTTTCATGCTCACGTTGCAAGTAGATACCTACCAAAGCATCTGACAGTCTCCTGTCCTCAGAGGAATTGTTCAGCAACCTCAGGAAAAGAATTTCAGTAGTGCCAGGTGTCTGCTTTAAATATTTTTCTTTTTGACCAGGCAAAGTGAGACTGGCATTCTTAGCGGCAGCACTCCGGAACTTTTTATTTACTGGTAGAAGTGCAGCTAGAGGCTTCCAAATTTCTATTCCTCTTGCTTATCTAATAATTGCATATTAACATAAATCAGCTCCTATGTGAAAAGAGGATTATTATCTTTATTATTTTTTAAAATGAGTAACCTGAGCCTGTCTTTACAGGTTACAGGCTGAAGTTTAGCTTCTGTATGGTTTTTTTCCCCCCCCTCTGCTAAGAAGAAATGCCTGTATTTCACTGCAATGTGTTTGATTGCATATGCAAACCCTCAACGTGTTAAAAGACTTGGGAATAAGTAACATTTTAACATGCCTTAAATTATTTAAACTGTTTTCAATTACAATTTATTAAGCACCTTCAACTATAAACAAAGATAAGTACTTTGATGGAGCCAATAAATATATTTTCCCAAATGAGGCAGCTTTAGAGAGCATAGGATAGAATCATAGAACCATTTCGGTTGGAAAAAAGCGAATAGGTGGTGAAGAGACTCAACAGTCTAACTCTACCAAAGCCACTGCTAAACCATGTCCTTCAACACCATATCTACATGGCTTTTAAGCCCCTCCAGGGATGGTGAATCAGCCACTGTCCTGGGCAGCCTGGGCCAAGGCTTGACAACCTTTTCAGTGAAGAAATTTTTCATAATATCCATGCTTGTCTGGGACTGAAGAGTCTATCAGCCTGCACCCTAAACCAATGGAAATCAATAGAAAACTGGGCTGTTAGTAACATTCTAGATGTCCTTCATTAGTTATCCCATATGCAATGTGGCTTCCAGAAATCAGGGTCAGTTGACTGTTGGTGTTTCTCTTTTGGTCCAAAATGGTAGCTAAATAGCAGACCAGTCACATTAAAGAAATTCCAGTGTTTTTCACCAATGGTCTTTTATGAACCGTGGAGTCCATGGCAGAGAAACGCACTTGCCAGTGCTCGTATGCAGGTGTTTGGTCTGGCCAGGGTCAGTCATGACTTTGGGTTGTATTCACCAGTACTTCTCCTTGCAAAGCTGTTCATCATCTTGAGTTGGTGGTTAGAAAACTAGCTGAGGTCTCCAGTGGAAACAAAACCTTTAGAGAATTGCTGACAGGCTCCAAGGAAACCATGCTGATCTGCGTGCAGATTGAAATGCTTAAAATATGTGCAGTGTTAGGGAAAGCAAGC
>NW_008600788.1:16243-23739 GCF_000691845.1 Merops nubicus
TAGAAAAAGTGCCTTTTCTTCCACAGCTGGTGGAAAAGTTTGAGTATAGACTAATTGCTAGAAGGATATCTTAGGCTTCATGTTTGAAAACTGTGTATCCAAACTGTCTTTTGATCCTAATGAAAAATCTGCATTTGCCTGCAAATAAACAATTCCAAGCAAAGCATTTTGGCAAACCATTTATTTGATGAAAAACGCAGCTTTGGAGCTGAATAATTTGTTGATGGAATATTTCAGAAATAAATTTCTGCTCTCTTGGCAATGAATTCCTTGCACGATAAAATGTCTACAAGGATCAGGGGAGAGCAGTGGATGCCATTTGTTTTGGGTTTAGAAAGGCTTCTGACACTGCTGCCTGCAGCGTTGTCATTTGGAAGCTGAGGACGAATGGGCTGGATGCATGGGTAGTTAGATGGGTTGAAAGTTGGCAGGACTGTTGTGTTTGGAGAGAGGTAATTAACAGCTTTGATGTTTAGCTGGTGTTGGTGAGAAGCAAAGTGTGGCAGGGGTTGATACTCGGGCAGATAGTCCATGTCTGCATTGACAGCCTGTGATGGTAGGACAGAGTCATCTTCAGCAAATGTGCATCTGGGGATAGATTAGGAGAAAAGGACTGTTGGTGCCAAGCCAAAGATTGGACCTTCATTTGAAAGGGAGCTTGAAAGATTTGTCTGTTGAGGCAAAATCAACCTCATGAAGCTCAACATGGAGCAGAGGGTAGAGGTTTTGTTTCTGGGGTGGAATAATCCAGTGCATCAACAGAAGCTGGGGATTGACTGCCTGGATTAGAGGTCTACAGGAGAGGACCTGGCCCATAAAGTGGGGGCCAAGCTGAGTAGGAGCACAGCATGCTGTCATCATGGGTAGTCCATTAGGAAAAGGACAGTTGGCAGGTCAAGGTAAGTATCTAATCCCTGTACTTGGTACTGGAGAAGCCACACCTGGAGCAATGTGTTTTGGACCCCAGAAAGGCACAGGGGAGGTTTAAGGGGGATTTAAGAGCAGTCATCCACTACTGCAAGGGCAGTTTCAAAGGTATAGAGTCCAACTCTTCATGGCAGTGGCAAGTAAAACAAGAGGCAACAGCCACGATTTGAGGTTTTGGAGGTTTGGTTTGGACAAGATAGCAAATGTCTTTCCTGAAAAGATGGTGCATGTTGGAATGGGTCACCAGAGAGGTGGAATGAGATCTCTGTCCTCAAGAGGACAACATATTGAAGCGTATGTTTGTTGGAGGATACTGTTGTGGAAGGATTTCGGACCTATAATCTCATGGGCCAATTTTGGATTTGTTGATGCCTCTTTGTTTTTTGGTGTTGCAACTGGCACAAGGCAGAGTGAAATTAAATGCAGTCTGGCAGCAAATAGCTGTGCACTAACTAACTGCCCTGCTGCCATGCCCAGCCACAGAGGAAAGGGGTGGTGGAAGACCGATATGGGTAATCTGGTGACTAAGCCAGTGTTGAGTATGTCTCTTAAATGAAAAAATTTCTTAACTGGAATTATAGCCCATCATCTTTGTTTTTCTTTCTTGTAGACTGATGGTCTACAGTGGTTTTGCATCACCTGCTGTCTTCCTTTTTCAATCTGTTTTGGGTTTGGTGGGTTTTTTTGGTTAATTGCAACAATCATAGAATCATGGAATGGTTTGGGTTGAAAGAGGCCTTCAAAATCGTCTAAATCCAAATTCTCTGCCATGGCCAGGGACACCTCCTCAAAGCCCCATCCAACAAGGTCTTGAACACTTCTGGGGATGGAGCATCCCCAACTTCCCTGGGCAACCTGCTCCAGTTTCTCACCACCCTCATAGGGAAGAACTTCTTCCTTGCATCCAGTCTAACTCTCCCCTCTTCCAGTTTGAACCCATTACCTCTCGTTGTATCACTACAAGCCGTTGTAAAAAATCTTTCCCCAGCTTTCTTGTAGGCCCCCTTCAGATACTGGAAGGCTGCAGTAAGGCAATAATAAGAACAGTGAACACTTCTAAGTACCTTTGGCTTCAAAGTAGTGGCACATTTTTCCTATAACTTCATATTTCAAATTAAATCTGAAAATATGAACTGTATTTTAAAAATTGCCTGCTAAATATAGCTGGGACTTGTGCAGTTAGTAGCCTTGACTGGAAAAAAAAAATAAATATTAGGATTCTATTTGCCTGAGCACTTAAAATCCTGATATTTTTATTTCAAGTTTAGATACTTAGCACAGCAAAACGCTACAAGAAGTAATACTTCACATGATGACCACCTCATATAAGAAAAATAGGTCAGGCAATACCAGCTACATTTCCATGGTAACTGCTTAATCACTAATGGAAAAAAAACTAACCTGATGCCTAAGTGCTATTTCTTTACTTTTGCTAGGTCTTAAATGGGCTTATTTTTACAATGACCTGATGGGCACCCAAATGACAACAAACAGCAGTTACCTTTCCAATAGCCTGTGTGCAGTTCGACATCATATTTTAGGACTTTTCATATATTTCTTGCACTCTCCAGGTTGTTTGTTGCAGTGCACAAACTTTCAGCTGAAGGGTGTATGGAGATTTCCTCCTCCAGGCCATGGTGACCTCACTGCAGCTTGGTGGGAATCTTGAGCTGTAGCTGTTTGTAGCCATGCCGATTTCAGGGCTATGAGGTTTGTTGGGTATGGTGTAGGGGTTTTTGTTTGTTTGTTTGTTTGTGTGGGGTTTTTTTTGTTTTGTTTTTTGTTTTTGTTTATGCCCTGAGATCCAGCACCAATATTAAAAGTACGTGACTAAGTAGGAAACCTGAAAGTCTAACTGGTGCACTTGAGAAGGTCACGGTAGCCGCAGGATTTAGATATATATTTTATCCTTCTATTTATCAACTCTAGAACTGAAAGGATATGATAAAATCCCTAAAACAATAGCAGTGCATGAAAGAAAGCTGCCTGAGGCCTCAAACTCTATTTATTTACTGTGGGACAAATTTTTTCTTTTATTCCCAGAACTTGCAGAGTGGTTTTGATGAAGCTACCTGGAAGACCTTGGTGTGCAATTTCCACATGCTTTGCATGAGTGAAACACAAAGACATTTTATTATCAGGCTTGTTACATTACTTTGACAAATTCAAATTTCCACTAACAGATTCTGCTACAGCAGCAAGTCCTAAGCATCAAGACACGGCCAGGAAAGTTGAGATCTGGAAAGGAAATGAAAACACGAGTGAACTTCCAAACCTTAGAGGCATATACTAAATATTTAATGTTTGATAGCTGTGTCTCAGCTGTGTCCCTTATAGCTGGTCCCTGAATTTGTGCGCATGCTTACACCATTTCCAAACCCTGAAAGCTGTGCCTCGGGTTTGAGTAGAAATAGAAGAGTTTTGATGACACTGAGATTTGGTTTGAAATATTCAGGCTGGAATTACAATGTCAGTAGCCAGCAGCACATTGACTTGAAGATCCCTTTTCAATGAAGTTTAAATTTGGCATGAAGCTATTTAGTATTTACTAAGTGGCTTTGTAGTGCAAAGACCCAGCTTTTCACACAAGACTGTAGACTTGATGAAAACAGCTTCTGTCCTTGCTGCTTCGTCCTGGCACAGGTTATAGTTGTGTTTAGGAACGTGGTGTTGGCTAAAAACTTAGTTTGAGCTTCATTATAAAGGATGCTTTAGACACACAGATATAAACCAGGTTGCCTGACCTGAAATGTGAAAAACAAATTTGGCAAAAACAACAAGCTGAGTTGTGTGGTTGACATGCCTGAAGGACAGGATGCCATCCACAGGGATCTGGACAGGCTCGAGAGGTGGGATTGTGTGAACCTCACAAAGCTCAACAAGGCCAAGTGCAAGGTCCAGCACCTGGGTCAGGGCAACTCGTGGTATCAGCACAGGCTGGGAATGAAGGGATGGAGAGCAGCCCTGCAGAGAAGGACTTTGGGGATGCTGGTGAGTGAAAAGCTGGACATGAGCATGAGCCATCAACATGCACTCACAGCTCAGCAGCCAATGGCATCCTGGGCTGCACCCTCAGCAGTGTGGGGAGCAGGGCAGGGAGGGGATCCTGCCCCTCTGCCCCGCTCTGGGGAGACCCCCCTGCAGTGCTGGAGCGGGGCCAGAGGAGGTACATGAAGATGATCAGAGGGCTGGAGCCCCTCTGCAGTGAGGCCAGGCTGAGGGAGTTGGGGTGGTTCAGCATGGGGAAGAGAAGGCTCTCAGGGGACCTTCTTGCAGCCTTCCTGTATCTAAAGGGGCCTAGAGGAAAGCTGGAGAGAGACTTTTTATCAGGGCCTGTTGTGCCAGGACAAGGGGTGATGGTTTTAAAATAAAAGACAGAAGATTCAGAATAAATATAAGGAAGGATTATTTTTTTTTATATTTTTGCACTGAGGGTGGTGCAACTTGGGCACAGGTTGCCCAGAGAGGTGGTAGAAGTCCCATTCCTGGAACCATTCCATGTGACATTGGATGGGCTCTGAGCAACCTGCTCTAGTTGAAAATGTCCCTACTCACTGCAGGGGGGTTGGACTAGACAACCTCTAAAAGTCCCTTACAACTCAAACTAGCCTGTGATTCTATGAATCAAAGCATAGGAAGTTAACTTGTGATGACCCAGGAAGAGAGGAAAACTCGGGATAACTGGAGTTACACCCTACAGAGTAGCGTGGCACTTAGATGGTGCCAGTTCTTTGAAGAATTAAATTGTTGTGGATAGGAGGAATATCAGCAACACCTTTGTCTGCTAGCCACAACCTTCCTTCCATGGGGTCAGTAAAACAGTTGTAGAAAGGTTTTTCTTCACATTATCTGTCATTTTTATTTGCCATAAATTGGAAGGATCCAATGCAGATTCACAGGAGGAAGCATTTTGATAACTGTGACTTAAATACATTTAGACAGATTATGAAGAAGTGTTTTTTCTGCCTACTGGAAGAGACTGGTCAGTACTTCTGAAGAGAACCACAGTGCAGAGAGGGGAGAAAAAAACCCTTATAATGAAGTGTTTTTTCTGCCTACTGGAAGAGACTGGTCAGTACTTCTGAAGAGAACCACAGTGCAGAGAGGGGAGAAAAAAACCCACCCATATGGGTTTGTAAGCAAACTTGCATATCAAAGGCTTTAGCCTTCATTTCATCTGTCCTTATGGGTGGCTGACAGTTATCACACTTCCCAGCTAACCCAGCTGTAGATGAGAAATGGACAGATAGAAAAATGGAATTTGATGTGCCACTTGTCCCTGTAAATTTTTTTTTTTTTTTTAAATTATTTTCAGGGCCATTGGGTAGAAGTTTGTGAAAACTGTATTTCAACAAGAACAAAGATTTCTTGTAGATATGAATTACCTGTCACTTCAGTTAACTCTTTAATAAACACAAAACCCCTTCAGATGTACAGTTTTGAATGAAGGCTGTGTAATCGTGTTTTGCTGATTGGAAATCCTTTGGGGATTAATATGTGTTGAAGTCTGTGTCTGTTCAAGCAAAAATGAAATAGCATGTGCTGGCTCATGGGAGCTTTGAAATAAAATGAATTATTACTTCCTCTGCAAATTGGAACCATGCATATGTGAGCATAAAATGCATGATTTGGTCTAGATTTTATTATTTCATAGTGACCTGGATGAAAGAATTGCTGACTGCAAATAAACCGCGTTGCTGAATACAAAACAAACTGTATTGAGATGAAGAACAGGGACAGGGTCTTTGAATTTGTCTTGTCATGACACATAACTCGAGAGCATATCTTGTACTCTGAACCATATTAGAGTTTAAAGGCCAAATTAAGTAAAGAACTGGGCATGCTTCCAAACGACTAGCTCATTAAACCCCAGCCCTCTGTTGGGTTGTCTGCTAGGAAGCATGCAGAGAGGTCACCCTTTGATACTCTTTGGCAAGGAATAGCACATCTAATTTTGGACTTGACATTACAAAAAGATGCTGTAGCTTCTGCTGGAGACATGAAAGCATGCTGCGTTGGAGATGAAGTAGAAGAAGCTGCTGGTTTGCTGTTTGGGTGCAATTAGAGGTGGGAATGAAATATTGTGATAATATTGTGTTATGTTCATGGGATAGTAATGATGATTCATGAGGAAAATAGATCCTATCCGTATTTAGATTGTATCTCTGCAAAATGTTCAGGATGAAGGATGCTTGAATGTGTTACGCTAACACAATCCATTTGTGTTTATTCCAATACTATGCTTATTTTTCTTGCATACCTACCGATTCGCAAGCGTACCAACAGAAAATTTGGCAGATAAAAGAAGAAAATTTGCTTTAACAAACACCTGTAGCAAATCTTAAGAAGGTGGCTTAGGGAGCTTTTACTCTTTGCTCAAAGCGGCAGGTTCTGCTCCTCCTCTTGATACCCAGACAAAACCCCTACAACCATTCATGACTACTGATGGACCTAGGAGCAAAGGGAGTATGTCAGATATTTCCTGAATTATTTTTTTCTGTCATTGAGTTTAACTTCCACTGCATTTAGTTACCTAGTACCTCTTAATTTGTTACCACCGGGGTTATCACTGTGCTGCTATGGCAGTGGATTTCTGAGCCCAGCAGGCTGAGTGAGAGCAGTCTGAGATTACCACCGTGGTCTGGACACAGGTTGTAGTGTATGATAGATGGTGGTGCCTCATAATGCTTGTCCTACTACCTTGTCAGTTGCCGGAGATGTTTTCTGTATCTCTTTGTGATTTACATGGTTCCAAACATTGCATCTGTCCTCTGTATGCCTCTCTCACTCTGTCCTGTAACTTGGAACAAGGTGAGAAATAGAATGAAGGTGTTGGTTTTTATTCTTCTCTTTAAATAAACCAAGTTATGAAACTGGACATTGATCTTCAAAGGCCAAAAAAAACCAACCTTGTTTGCAATGGCTCTTGGCATAAACCAGTAGCCTGTACAAGGAAGACAGCCCAAGGGGAATGTTTTGAAGGTGGTATTCATGCATTTACTATTGTTTCAACCTAAATCTGTGCTGTGCTGAGTATTTGGGATTTTTTTTGGCTTGTGATCACTAAATGCAGCTTGTTTGGATGGACAGTGCAGCATAGAGGTGTGCAAAGCCTGCAGTCCTTGATGTAGACTCTCTCCACTGATGCCCTAAAGCAACTGCAGAAGTATGGGGGAGCTGGGAAGTTAATACAGAAGTATTCTGCTCTTGTGAGACCCCACCTGGAGGCACCACCTGTTGGAATAGGTCCAGAGGAGGGCCACAAAATGAAGAGTGGGCTGGAACCCCTCTCCTATGAGAACAGGCTGAGGGATTTGGGGTTGCTCAGCCTGAAAAAGAGAAGGCTCCGGGGAGACCTTCTTGTGGTCTTCCAGTATCTGAAGGGGGCCTAGAGGAAAGTTGCAGAGGAACTTTTACAAGGGCTTGTAGTGACAGGAAGAGGAGTAATGGGTTCAAACTGGAAGAAGGGAGATTTAGGTTAGAAATTAGGAAGAAAATTTTAACTGTGAGAGTGGTGAGACGCTGGCATAGATTGCCTAGGGAAGCTGTGGATGCCCCATTCCCGGAGG
>NW_008600788.1:24274-36753 GCF_000691845.1 Merops nubicus
TGGATGGGGCCTTGCGCAACCTGTCTAGTGGGAGGTGCCCCTGCCCATGACAGGAAGGTTGAAACAAGATGATCTTGAAGGTCCATTCCAACCCAAACCATTCTGTGATTCTACGATTCTACTCAGAGCTGCAAGAGAAACACCGTGTTGGTGCAGACTTGAACACCATGGTCCCTTGTTACAGAGGTGGTATGTTGTGGTAACAGGAGAATGGGAAGGTTATTTGCACATTCAAATGTGAAGTTGCTTTTCCAACAGGATAACACACTGAGTAGGGTAAGTTCTGGGTTTTATTTTAGTATGCTTGTGTTCTGCCAATGACCAGGCCCAACAAAAATGATAGCACCAGCAGGAAGAGAAACCAATACGCAGACTGTATTGTAAACAAAAACATTATGATATGAATGACCGCCGGGGCTACAAACAGGTCAACCAGCTCAGACATGATCAATGCCACCCCCAATGATCCCACAAAAGATGTGACTTGGCCCACAACAGGTGGTACAAAGAGACCCGAGGTTTCCCATAGTTGGCATGGGAAACAGCCAAACCAGTAAGTTAAATACATAAGAGTGCCCACATGGCAACTCTCACCCGATCGACCCGCGTTCGCAAAGGTCTAAACAGACCAGGGCCCAGCTCCAGTAGAGTCAGGAGGTCTGCCCTGAACCAGGAAGCTCTGGGGAGTGCACTCCACAGACAGACACTCCTGACTCCCTGCAAGTGGTCCCAGCTTTTATCCCCAAGCAGACACCTGACCTTTGTCAACTCAGTGCGGGACCCCTGGGGCTCATTTCCCTTCTGGCTCTCCCTGCAGGGCCGGCCGCACCCTGGGGGGAAGCTATAAGGCAAACTCACCTCCTCTGTATGAAGGGCTGTGGGAATCACTCATATGTCAACCTTAATTCAGGGCTCGGGGTTCAGACCCCAGCATTTCAGCTTGAAGGTTAGAAAAAGGCCCGTGTTTGCTGCTCTGCAAGCACATCTTCATCTCTCTGAGTAGAGTGCTCAGTTTTTACCTGGTAATTGTTGTGTTTTGTATTAACAATGTACAAGAAAGATTAAGTATGAAGCCTTTAATGTGATTAAAAATAGCTGTTTAGATGTGTATCTCATTTCTTATTTGTAATTGTCTTAAGACTTGGCAATCTGCCTTGTACATCCAAATAGTAGTTTCAACAGTTTAACAAGCTGAAGTATGAAGATATAGAAAGTATTGATTTAAAGATACAAGTATAATTAGCAGAAAATAAATTGATACCGAAAGTAACCATTGGCATTTATGATGGTGGATCTCATTCAGAAGCTTTTGCTTGGTGTGAAATCCTGCCATGTAAAATTAATTTCTTTGATCACTAAATTCCCACAGATCAGAAGTTTGGTAAATGCATTATTTTGTCTTCCTCACCCTTAGCTCACAGTGTCTCTCTTTGTGTCACAGTGTGTGTGAAAATACTCTCTAGGTGATGTGAGTGAATGTTCTGATGACTTTGCTCCTATTTCTTGTGCGCAAAGGTGTGAGTACCTGTGGTAGAAAGAGTTTGGTTCATGAGCTGACCAGAAAAAAAAAGGAAGACTTTTTTAACAAAGTCCATTTTCCCTTTCGTTGAATTGTAAATGTTAAGTTCATGCTGATTTGAAGAAAACAAAAAATCTGGTTCCTATCTGGGTGATTCCAACAGAAGTGAAAAACTGACTGTGAGACCCTTCATCAAACCAGAGAAAGAAAGAGGTCTACTCTTCAAAGCAAAGCATACTAATTTCTGTCTGATAGATCAAAATCAAGTTTTTTTCTCATTCTTGGGCTGATCTAAACCTACTCCTTGGAATAATGTCCTAACCATGGTGTTGTCAGATATTTGGGGTGGCCCGTTCTCAATCTCTGGCAAAGACAGTCCAAGTGAACAGACTCTGAAAGCAGTGGAGTTGTTCACCAGTGCTTGACCTCGACCTCAGGAGACTCTCACTTCAATGACATGTTTCTTTGGCTAGCTGGCTAAGGCATTTTTTCTTGGCAGACAGAGTGGTTTCCTTAGGAAAGGCCAAAAACTTCTTGGCACACTTGCTGTTCCTTGGTGCAGGCATTTTTCTGAGATCTTCCAAGCAAAACTATATGGCAAACTGTAACTGTGGTAGCACATAGGAATAGTTTTTGAATGGCCAAAACTGCATGACTCAGTTTTAATGTATGTTGTATTTGGAGGAGCAAGTATTCTTGGCTTTCCTGAGCCAAGGAAATTTTCCTGTTATTCCTTAGGAATAACAAGCTGTCAGCACGACAACAACGTGGAGCATAGAAAATCCTCAATACTGGATTCCTGGAGGCTTCTGCATTTGAATTAGGGCAGAGAGAGGAGGAGAACTCATCAGCCCATGCACACTTTATGGTGTTGCTGATCCCAGATTCTCAGCAAGGTTGCAAACACATCTGGGCAGAATGACTGGGGCTTGAGCCCCAGGACTACCATGAATCAAATGAGTCCACCCTACTGTGGGAAAAGGAGGCTGTATGTAATATTTCATGCTTATGAAAACTAATCTATGTGAGAAAAAGGTGGATTTTAATTTCTACTTCTAGACTCAATTTTAAGACATCTCCTGGGAACCTTGAGAGGAGTTAATGACTCAAATGTGCTTAATTGCCTGCTAATGTTACTTTGTGCTGAGCAGACAAAAAATAAGAGTTGAGTGGACTGCCTTGAAAAGCTTATTACCTCTTCAGCTAAAATAAAATTAAAGAAGAGAGAGGATAAAAACACATCGTGATACATAAAACAGTTGCTTGAGAAGAGTGCTCAAGTGAAGAAAAAGTTAGACTTTCCAAATGTTATTTCTGTGTCCTGTCCATGGGAGCAGGGTGACTTGAACCTTTTGGTGATTTTAATACAAATTCAGATGGGGAAAAAACAGTCTAAAAAGAGTGGTAGGAACCTAGAAGGTGTGTATGGACAGCATTTTAGAACGTACAGATGACAGCAGCTCCATTGGCTCGGTTTCATGGAGACAGCTGTCCACAGCAAACTCTGGGATGAGTTTCTGAAACTTAAGTGTTGAAGTTCTGTTCTGAGTAGGAATAGATTTAAAATGCTAGTAGTCTCCCCTTTGGCATTTATGCTCATCAGAAAAGTAGTCACATAGATAGTTTGGCTGTCTGGGTAGAATCACCTGCCATGAAACGGTGTATTTGGGGGGTTTTATTTCACGGAACTAATTCTAATTTTACACAGGGTCCACATTCTCGTTAATAATGGTACAAATCACATTTTTGAAGCGAGCTGAAATGGACTTACTCAAGTTACTAATGGGAGCATTCTTTTCTTCAGTGACTTTTGAAAAGTTCAATAAATACTGCTATTTGAGCACAGATCTATTAAATGTTTTTATGTCCAGTCAGAGACCAGCCTCGTTTTCCTGTAGCTAGTACATTTTCACATCGTAATGATAATTTTATGCCTTTGTCCTCTACTTGCATGGAATGAATTTTTAATGTGCAGGCAGAAGGTGAATTTTTTATTGCTTTTATGAGTATCAGGAAAGCATTTTAAATTCATTTATATACTGTCTCTGGAAATATCACACAAGTGACTAGCCAATAAATACAACTCACAGATTGCCGAAAACTCAGGAGGACATTTAATCACCAGAGTGACTTGAACTGTGGGAATTGAGCAGTGTATTGCTTGTGACTTCAAAAAATACAAGGTAAACCATATTAGAAAGAATAATTTAAACTTTATGTAGATACCAATAAACTAGCATAATTATTTCTGGAAGAAGATGAAAAGAGTTTCTACAGCTCAATGAAGACAAACTCACCATGTGACCCAGCACTTCACAATGAAATTACAAATATGTATTTTAAAGTGTAGAGAAGACAGGAAGGGCATTACGTCTGATGAAAATTATCTCAAAGAACATGCTTACAGGAGCTGTGCTGTTGAACTGAAATTTGACTCATAGAATCATAGAATGGTTTGGGTTGGAAGGGACCTTCATCTAGTTCAAATCCCCTGCCATGGGCAGGGACACTGCCAACTAGAACAGGTTGTTCCAAGCCCCATCCAACCTGTTCTTGAACTTCCCTAAGGAACCTCTGCCAGTGTGTCACCACCCTCAAAGTAAAGAACTTCTGCCTTACATCTGATTCAAATCTCCCCACTTCCAGATTGAAGACATTACTCCTCATCCAGGAGGATACAAACCCTTTTAAAAGTTCCTCCCCAGATTTCTTGTTATGCCCCCTTCAGATACTGGAAGGCCACAAGAAGGTCTCCCTAGAGCCTTCTCTTCTCCAGGCTAAACAACCCCATCTCTTTTAGCCTATTCTTGTAGGAGAGGGGTTTCATCTCTCTGCTCATCACTTTTGTGGCCTGTTCTGGACCTGCTCCAACAGGTCCATGTCATTCTTGTGGAGCTTTGGAAGAAGACAAACCAGGCTTAGGCTGAAGTGTCCTCAGAGGGATAGTAACAGTCATTAACTTCTTAATAATTTAGAAAATCACAGCTGACCTACAGTGAATTAGTATTCTGTTAAGCTGCTAACAAGGAGGCTAAGGAGGACTAGCTGGCCAGAGCACACTACAAATCAATAGGATACTGTTTTTATCAAGAATATACGAACTGCTAGATGTACAAAACTTTGAAGCTAACTTTCAAAGCAAATTGGAATATGTGTAAGGGTGGAAAGATAAAAAGATTTTATTTTTAAAATCAATTTGGTACAATACCTGAAACAATAAAATGAAGTGTAAGGCCTTATCTACAAGAGGTAAATATAGAAGAAATCCACATTTTGTTTTGAAGCATAGAATAACAGCATAGGTCATGTTTGAAGTGTCCCTGCTTTATCTTGTCCAAACCCTGCTCCAAAACAGGAGCTGAGGCTGAGCTAATCAAACCAAAATAGAGAAATCTGGAGGGAGTAGATGTTTTGTCCAACGTGGCCTCTTCTGCAATGCAGTAAAACTCAGCATCTCCCAGATCCTTTATTGGAGGAAACCAGTAATGTAAACCATGACATGGATTTTCAGGTCCAGGCTAATGAGATTTATCCTTTCAAATGGCACCAGAAATCCAGGAACTTCTGTTCCTCTCCATTTTCAGATGAAAATTTAGTCTGATGTTTCAATACATTCCCATCCTTCATAAACAAACTGTTCCCAGTGGTATCTTCATGAGGTCCTGGGTGTCTCAGGGACAACTGAAAAGTGACAATCTCCTTAAGCCACTAAGATCCATTCTAATCTCCACAGACATATGCCACCAAATTTTTATTACAGAAAGGAAAAAGGACGGCTTTATAAGAAAATATCCAACCTTGACTTGTAGACTTCCAAACGAAGATGGCTGTCCCAAACAATGGCCTTTTAGTACTTGCTTTATTGCTAGAAACTGGGAAACAAGATAAAAATCTCAGTTCATCTGATTTCTAATTCTTTTGGGCCTTGCTTTCCTTCACCTGTACAATGATCTTCGCCATCTGATCTTTCTCTCATGTAGGCAACAATTACTCTGAATCCATATCAATAAGTTCATTATTCCAAGAATGTTAATGGAGCTTTTTTGGAGGAGGTTTTTAGGGGGGACCTAGCTACTTTGGTTCAAGTCAGGGCTTGCATGCTCACTCTGATGCTATGGCTGTGATCTGCATGTCTGTTCCAAAAAAAGAGTTATTGGATACTTGGACTATTAAAGGGCATTTTGATAGACATTAATCACCTGAGAGCAGTAAATTACCTCATCTGCAAACTTAAGGAGAGATCATCAATAAAACAGAAATGACAGTGAACTAGAAATGGATTTATGGGAAGTGCTTTCAAGACCCATTTTTCACTTCTTTTAACTACATTTTGATACCTGTCAATGAGTTAGATTTTAATCTAAAGTGTTTCCTTCTGAACATATATAACAGCATTTTTAATCAAGATACTATGTGGCCTTGAATAAATCAATGTACAGTAAATAACCACATTTGCCTTTGTCAGCCAGCCATAATCTTATCATGATGACCTTCTTTCTAAGAAAAAAAAAAGCTGACTGGCATAAATTGCATTTTAAAAATAATTTTTGATAGGGTGCTAGATTTGCTGTTTCCTAAGGACAGGCTCTGCTTATAGGGAGGCTCACTGGATGCTGCCATGGCCGAAAAGGGGCAGCATGGGGTGTCCTGGGTTACTGGCCTCTAGGTAAAGATTGAGCACCAAAAATGAGTACACCAACTTAATTCCCTTCAGATTTATCTCCTCCGTCCTTTCTCCTTCACTGACATACCTGTGAGCTAATTTCAGGGTCAGGTTTGCATTTCATTTGATTCATGTCTGCAACAGAAGTTCTGAAATTGCATCCTGCCTTCCCCATGTATTACTTCTCTATCTAAATATCAAGTATGTTTGCTCAGGGAGTACCCACCAAAAATTACCAAATGCTCATGTTTCAATATTGTCTTTATCACTATTTCAAAACAGGACAAATAGAAAATGGAAAAGCTTCAGAGGTTCAACCACAGGCACACGATCCTTGAGTACTGATGATCTCAGTGCCCTGTCAGTTCAGAAGAACTGACATAGCAGTGTGCCTGCACAGATTCCTTCTGGGTTACAGAGGCATTGATGTAATGTGCTGATCTTTAACAGTCTGTTGATAAGAAAGGCTGAGAGAGTTGAGGCTGTTCAGCCTGGAGAAGAGAAGGTTCCAGGAAGACCATCTTATGGCCTCCCAGTACTTAAAGTGGTCCTATCAGAAAGGTGTGGGCACACTTACTAGCAGGGCCTGTTGTGACAGGACAAGGGTTCATGGTTTTAAACTAAAAGAGGGGAGATTTAGATTAGATAGAAGGAAGACTTTTTTTACAGTGAGGGTGTTGAGATACTGGCCCAGGTTGCCCAGCCCCATCGCTGGAATCATTCCAGGTAAGGTTGGATGGGGCACTGACCAACCTGCTCTAGTTGAAGCTGTCCCTGCTCAGTGCAAGGGGTTGGACTAGATGGCCTTGAAAAGTCCCTTCCAACCCAAGCCAGTCTATGATTAGCAATTAATTAAAGAAATTGCTACAAATCAGTGAAGCTTTCATGTTGCAGCAGAAAAAATAATAGATAAATAGGACATGCTGGTCAGACCACAGCTCTGTTGGCATTTGAGTAGGGATGGATACAGTGCATATTTGATCCAATATAAAATTTCCCAAGAGTTTCACTTCTGGCATGAGAGCGACCATTACATGTATCATCTGACCCATGGCTGGTTAGTCTCACTGCTTACTGCTGACCAGAAAGTTTCCATGCTTCCCAAAACTGCTTTATACCTCAAGCGCGTTGTGATTGTGGTACATCCACGTGGCTGGATCTGTGCTCGTGCTGATGTTCATCCAAACATGAGATGCTCTAGTTTGAAGGTTATGTGAGTTGGGCATCCTGCTCTAGGCAGCAACTTGGGATGAGCCCGGGCATAGGGTTGCAGCCAGTCTGAACAGAGATCTCTTCCAATCAAGAATCTGGGAGATGGTTTTAGGGTTGCAGCCCCTAGATGTGTGGTTCTTCAAGCAAGTGCAGAGGAATTGATAAGCAATGATTGTTTGACAGCAGCTGAATAGAGTTGTACTGAATAATTGAAATTGTCTTCCGAGCACTTTGTTTTGTTTTGGGTTTTTCTGTTACCTATTATATTGCTGGCCTAGCTGTAATATTCCCAAGATTATATTTTCTTAAACAATTGGATTTTCGAATCATATTTCAAATCTGTCAAGCTTATTTGATTATTTCTCCAATACAATCCAAGCCACTTGAATATCCTCAACATTTAATTCACTTTCAGCTGTGTTTTATTTTCAGCACAAAAAAAATAAATGTTGTGGAGGCTTACTGTGCATAACAAATTTTGGACTAGTAAGATGTAGGGGGTTTACCAAGGGGAGAAGAAAACGAACAGCAATGTAAATTCAGATTGAATCGTTCTTCTCTTTTCTTTAGTTCAATAAGGGGACTGAAGCTTACACTGGAGAAAGAGAGGGCTACTAGCTAGGTCTTAAGAGGCATTTTAAAGGTGTTTGGTACACTGAGCCTCCTAAAACATGTAGTGTTAGACATTTCAAGTAGATCCAAACTCAGCTAAGCAAAGGTCCCTCTAACATCTATAAAATAGGCATTCAGAGACAACAGGGCTCTTCTACAAAAAGACAAAGAGCAAGAGCAGCAGCATTCCCAAGAGGATGAATAAAAGCCATTAGAAATACGGAAGGAAAACGAGCTGCCATCTGTTAGCCTTCAGAGCTTTGCAGAGGATAAATGTCTTGAGTTACAGTCCCAAATCAATAACGCGTGTGCCGTCCTTGCCGCCACGACCAGCAAATGAGCACACTGCCGAGAGAACGACTTGGCTTAAAATAGGCAGGAATTTGCTGGCATTGTATTTTTCCCTCAGGCAAGTCTCGAAGTCAGTGTTCCTCTTCTCTCTCCTACTGAGTAGTAATTATTCAACACTGTCCCAGAGCTGTGCAGGTTAGAAAATAGGAGGAAGTGTTTTTTGCCCATCAGTGTGTTGGGTTAGAATCACTGAATTAGGCTCATTAGGATGTTCTGGATATCTTATAGTATCTGCTGATGTTACCTGGGGTTTACATCAACACTGCTTGTAGAAAGGTCTTACATGCCTCTATCAACCTCTCTTGAGGTGAATTTACATGTGGCCACTCTCATAATTTCATGAAAACATAACTGTCCTAGATTTCCACCATGAACAGGAACAAACTTTTTCTCAACTCTGGTGCCTTTTTTTTAGCTGATTTCTCTGCAGACAGGGTAACTAAGTCAATACCTGAAAGACTGTTCTCAGTCATGATCTGCTGATCAAAAATGCTTTTGTTTGTACTTCTTCCTCAGTAAATCATCTCAGACTGACTTATCCAGACTGAGGAGCTCAAGGATGAATGGGCCACTCACTTCTGTGCCCCTTGCTACAAGAAGAACATTGAGGAGCTGGTTCAGGTCCAGAGGACTTCAATGAAGCCATTGAGGGATCTGGAGCCCAGGTCTTGTGACAAGTGGCTGTGGGACCTGGGATTGTTGAGCCTGGAGAAAAGGAGGCTCAGGGGAGACATTCTGTCTCTCCACAACTCCCTGAAAGGAGGTTGGAGCCAGGTGGGGGTCAGGCTCTTCTCCCAAGGAACAAGTGATAGGACAACAGGAAAGAGCCTCAAGTTGTGCCAGTGGAGGTTTAGGTTGGATATTAGGAAAAATGACTTCCCAGAAAGGGTTGTCAAGGCCTGGCCCAGGCTGCCCTGGGCTGCAGTGGAGTCGCCATCCCTGGATTTAAAATCTGTGGAGATGTGGTGCTGGGGGACATGCTTTAGTGCTGACCTGGCAGTGCTGGATTAATGTTTGGACTCGATTTTGAAGTTCTCTTTCTACCAAAGCCACTCTAGAATTCTGTTATGTTTGGCAGGATTTCCATAGGTTTTTATTCTCTATTATTAATTTCCTGTGGTGCAAAAATCTTCTGACTCTTCTTGTAGTAATTAACAATAATGAGGGGAATAATAAAAGAAGGTATTTAGATATTTTAATGCTTGCTTTGTGTGTTGTGTACACACACACACACGTACAATTAACATCCGTGTCGAGGAGTCATTTTTCTTCGGAAGTTCAATATTAGGGACCCAGCTCTCAAGTCCCTTTGGTTTGGTGGGTGCTTAAAGAAGTTGCCTGAGAGAACACGAAATTCTTGTGATTCAGATGACCTTAAAAATATTTACGGCTCATTTTTCTTTTGCATATATGTAATTATGAAGACAGTAAACTGTGATAATCTTTTTAATAGGCTTGTTTAATGATGACAGCTAAGAGGAGACAAGTGGGATGCAGCATTAAAGGAGCTGTGAAAATTGGAAAACAGGGTCCATGCTTTGGAAATGGTATTGTCACTGTCTTCATGAAAAAGTTATTATTATGACAATTTGCTGTCAAGTGTAGTAGGCATCTATTAGAGATGAAACGCCTGGTTTCAATTGGTTTTGAAGATGTTATAAATTCCCATTTTGAAGGGATGGGACAAAACAGATTGTGCATGCAAATGTGACTTGTCACTTCTTTAAACTCTACTGTGTCCTCAAAATATTGATCAGTGTTTAAGGATCTCTTTTGAGAGTCCGTTGCAAAGGTTTTTCATTTTCTAAGCACAGTGTTAGCATCCTGTGTGAAGTAATGGGGTTTGTTTGACTTGGTTCCCGTGCCGTGCTGATGCATTTGTAGTTTCATTCGAGGTGCAGAAGCAGAAATGGGTGCTTGGTGCACCCATTGTGGGATTGTCCCCATGGAGGCTGGAGGATAAAGGTTCATTTCCCATGAAATCTCCTGGAGAATGGGGAAAAAATGCTCTTGACAGTAAACTGTTTTGAAGAGGTAATGGTTACACTGCAAGCCAAGGAGAATTTAATTTTAGCTGTATTGCAAATGCAGGATGATAGAAACAAAACACACAGGGTGCAGGGGTGGGAGGGAGTATCTTTATTAACCTACATATAATGTTGGAAAAGACAGGTGAGTTGGAAGGCACTGAAGATTTCCTTTAGGGCTAAAGGTATAATTTGGTTTGCAAATATGAAGAAATAGCAGCTGCTAAAGCAGAAAAAAATCCAGTAGCATACTCAGATGGTAACAGCAGGTACAGCTTTCCTCCACTGACTGGCAGAATAGTTGCTGAGAAGTGTGAATTCTCCGGGTGGAGTAACCACAGCTCTACCTGCTTAAAGTTCAGTGATGTTCCCAAAGTAGTTGCTGCCGTTGAATGTTTGTAGCTCTTTGAGAGAAACTGTCCTTTTCAAGATTAATTATCTGGAGTGAATGCATGGAAAATTGGTGAAGGGGTTTAGGTAGCTGCTAATTTCTCTCTCTCCATCTCATCATGACAGCAACAATTTATTTTTTGTAAAAATTGTGCTGTCTCCCCAATGATTGCAATATGTGATACAGCCTCTGATAATGAACCCCTGTCAGGGAAAGACAGGGATTGACAGAAGCAAAGGAAAATAATACTCTAGAGTATCTGAGCAGCCTGTTGAGTATAAAGAGAGCTTGAAGCAAAATATGGTGTGCAACCACATCCTCCAGTGATCTTTTCGCATGCCATGTGTGCATTCCCCACAGGGAAATCAGAATTCTGGCCTTGTGATGTCAGCAGATCGCTTAATCCATTAGCATTATTATTATTATCCTTTCATCACTAGAGGAAGAAAGTACAACCCTTCACACTTGCTTTACTTTAGTCTTTTGCTCAGAAGAAAAAAGATGAGTTCGTTTGCTTTCTGCATCTCTCCCATTTTCCTATGTATAGCAGCTCTTAGCTTATAACTAGATGTCTGGGAGAGAAAAAGTTACTACAACCCCCTTTCAGGAGTTTATTTACCAGAATAAGGTCTGTGTTATGAGTGGCAGAGTTTTAAAATTGTAGCTCTAATGTTTTCACCTTCTCCAAGATGATCAATGGCAAATTGTTTTAATGCTTTGGTAGCTTTAGCACAGCAGACAAGTCATCTGCAGCACCTGCAGAGCAAATCCGTTCTCTCTTCCGAAGAGTTGCATTGTCTGAACTGATTTGAAGGCCAGACCTGACTGTAATTAGTGTGAGCGTGAGTGACTGTCGCTCTCCATCTCCCTTCCTTCTTCTTCTCCAATATTCTTTAAGCTAAGCAAAATGTGCAGGAGATAACATCAGGAAAACTACCCTTGACTTAGCGGTTACATTTGTAAGAGGGTAAGGACTGAGTTTCTGGAAGACTAAGTACACCTTTTCTGAACTTATTTTCTGCCACTTCTGTAGTGCTGGGTACTATGTATGAAAAAATCCCTGGACTTGGCACTGGGGAGGCTGCACCTGAAATCCTGGGTTCAGTTTTGGGCCTCTCATTCCAAGAAAGACCTTGAGTTGTGGGAGTAGGTCCAGAGAAGGGCAACAAAGCTGGGGAAGGGTCTAGAGACCAAGGACATGTAGGAAGGCAATAGAAAAGGCCAAAGCCCTCTTGGAACTAAAACTAGCAAAGGAAGTAAAAAAAGAACAAAAAGGGCTTCTTCAAATCTATCAGTAGTAAAAGGAAGACTAGGGGCAGTGTGGGCCCGCTGCTAAATGAGGCTCAGCCCTGATTAGCTGAGGGTGCAGAGGAGGCAGAGCTGCTGAATGCCTTCTTTGCTTCGGTCCTTAATCCTGAGAGCAGCCCTGTGAACTCCAGACCCTAGATGTAGCAGAGAAAGCCTGGAGGAGGGATGACTCTCTGCTAGTCAATGGAGATTGGGTTAGTGATCAGTTAAGGAAACTGAATATGCATAAGTCCATGGGCCCTGATGGGATGCACCCAAGAGTATGGAGAGAACTGGCTGATATCACTCTACCACTTTCCATCATTTTCACTAGATCATGACAAGTGGGAGAGGTACTGGAGGTCTGGAGGAAAGCTAATGTCACTTCAATCTTCAGAAAGGGCAAGAAGGAAGATC
>NW_008600789.1:0-3641 GCF_000691845.1 Merops nubicus
CATTGCTTTTTGCAATGTTGTCATGTGTGACCTCACCCAAAAATTGTAACGTGCAAAAATTAAAGCATTTAGACAATAAAACAATTGTCTTTTTTACAATGTAATACTGTAAAAGAAGACTAAAGGTTAAGGCAAGACTTTACAAAAATGCTATTTACAATCCATGGACAAACAACAGTGTTCTTACAAGGTTCTACAGAAATAAAAAGTCTTATCTCTAGTTCAAGGTTCCACCACTGAAGAAGCCTACACTATCACAGGTACTACGGTCTATGACATGAAGATCTTACTGTAAGATATTTTTTCATGTCATACAAATAAAAATGACAGCTAAATTTTTATATGTACGTGTCTGGAATATTCCATTTATTTTGTAGTACTACATACATTTTAAGAAAACAACTTTTTATGGAGAAATTTACCCTTAAAATTCCTATATAACATCTCTTGCTTTGGCATACACCAGTAAATGTAAAGTTCTCCAGTGGAAGGAAGTGAACTTGAAAGATAATCAGAAATGAAAAATGTATATGTGTGCTACATATGTTGGTATTCTGAGAATTAATGATTAATTAATAACAATAATAAACTGTCATGTGGGACCTCACCCAAAAATTGTAATGTGCAAAAATTAAAGCATTTAGACAAATTTACCCTTAAAATTCCTATATAACATCTCTTGCTTTGGCATACACCAGTAAATGTAAAGTTCTCCAGTGGAAGGAAGTGAACTTGAAAGATAATCAGAAATGAAAAATGTATATGTGTGCTACATATGTTGGTATTCTGAGAATTAATGATTAATTAATAACAATAATAAACTCTTCTAATTTTTGAGCAGCTTTTAAAATTCATTCCCTCATATATCTTCACAACTCTTGATTTGCTTTCTAGAAGAAACATTTTAACAACACATTTTATTGAAAGGAATAATTGCTGAAACTATGAATAGTAGGCCAGAAATATATCCAGCAGCTTTCCAGTGCAAGTTCACAGAAAAACAAGTATTGCATTTCTTTCCTTGAATGCGTATTTGTAGCTCAAGCTACAAACTTCAAGACCAAACAGAACTACATAGATTATATCAACTATTATACTTGAAAATAAACTGTAACTCAATTTGGAATCATTATTCAGTGAGGGTGTTTGTAGAAGAAAATCACGGAGTATTGAACAAGGTGGGATATTCATCAAAAACAGTTCAATATGAATAGATAAATTATTCAGAAGGTAGGAACGAATGATGCTTACCACTTAAAATATCATAGAGACAATAAAAAAATTAGTTTTTTAACAAAGTACAACATCATTTCCTGTCTCCAAACAAATCTCTCCCTGAACTCCTTGTCCTAACTAAACCAGTTTCTACCCCAGATGGAAAACAGAGATTGAAAGTCCACTGGGGTTTATGCTGTACCAACCACTGTTGGTAAATGACATCAGACACAGAAGTGGTATGATCTCCAAATAACCATAGTTATATATTCTCCAAAAATATTTAAAATCAAATATCTAGATTAAAGCCACTAGAACAGACTTAAACATAAGTCTTGCTCAGATCACTGTGAGGCTTTGCTGATGTCAATTCATGTTCTTTAAGTATATAAATATTTAGGAGTGAATATATTCAAAAAGTACCTTTGGATTGTGGCTTATATTTGAGCAATGAATAAACAGTTTTTACATAATTAAGAACTTTTGAAAGTAATTACCCACATTGCTAGCTGAAATGGCATCTTACACTATTAGTGTTTGGATAATAAGTATGATAGAAATTTGGGATTATAATAAAACTTTTCATACATAAAGAAGAATTATTCTGTCTTTCACTTCTGTTATTCTCATCCTCTGAAATTTAAGATTCAGGACCAGTCTCTGAGCAGGTAGGACTCACCATAATAATACTCAACCAAACATACCCACAGAAGTTTGGCTATGTTGTGCATTCAGTGACAAACTGTTATAAAACCATCATTTTGTTATCTGCTATTGTAAAAGAACCTCTCACTGTAATGTTGATGGGTATAAAAATCTAGTAAATGACAATACATTTAGTTGACAAATAATCAGCAAAAACTTATCCTACAAGGTAAGGAAGCGTTTATCCCATTCCCTAAAACTGACTATGCCCTCCTGCAACCAGCAATAGCTAATACTGGTATAATCAAGTGTGTAGGAAGTCTTCACTGCCATCTGATCACTCTTAGAGAGGCATGAGACTTAAAGGTTAGTGGGCTCTTCCAAAATTTATCACCGCAAGTGCTCAAAAGTATAACTACCTTTCCTACAAGAGCCATCCATGCAGTTACGTAATAAAGTATGAATTGTATCCCTAGATCTTTAGTGAAGAATATTCTGTTCCCTAATGAATATTTTTAACGTATGAAGTGAGATGTAGGTTAGACGGACACAATGCTAACTACTTCAGTGAAGTATAACTTGCATCCATATTCATCATATATTGAAAATGATATTTCATGTTGTCTTGCAAGAGTATCCATAAAAAGAACCACAGAAAAGAGCAGAGAGAATAAGAGTAACTGCCCTCATTTAGAAGCCCATACCTATACTATTGAATTCACAGGGGAGAGTAATTAAATTTCATAGAAATCACACATGATTTGAAGCTGCCCTCATTTTAGGAATGCAAGGGTAAGGAATTCACTGCACAGCTCAACTCCAATTATCCAGATTATTCAGGATCCCATGGTAATCATATAAAAGCACTTGTATCATGTTAGAAGTAACAGATTTTGGGAAACCTACACAGCATATAGAAATATATGTCATGAAAGACAGATTAGAGAAGCTTTGATGTTCAACACAGCCAAACTGGGTAGAAAACTTCATGAGAAGAATATTATAATAGGTTTAGTTTTTAAAATTAAGGTATGGGTTAAACTGGTGGGGTTTGATCATGCATTTATAGGGCATTCACTTCTGTAAATAAATACTGCTGTTGTGTTTCTAAAACACAGATAGCATATAGAGGTCACACAAGAGAGATGTGATGCACAGTGCTGACTAACAGGATGAAGGTAGGGAGAAGGAGCGTTGGTCTGACCCGAATGCCTTTTGACAGGTTACTATTTCTGCACCTCAAGGACATGAATGTTATAATCTGATAACTCCATTTGTATTTCAGCACTAGAAAGTCTCTCAAATCTCTTTTGTTCTTTGGTTTAACAGTGATCTGATCCATACTTGTATCCGAAACTTTTAAATATTTTTTATGGCATTCATTTACAAGCTTGCTAAAAGCTGTCATCCTGCATGGCTGCTAGCTTTCCAGTCATCAACAAACCTAGCCTTATCAGAACAACTTCTGTCATAAACATTGCATGCCAAAGTGGAACAAGCAAATATTAGTGGTGACTATATTACAAGCAGGAAAAAAAATGTACAACGCTTGTTTAAAGTTCTGAGAAAGTACTGCTTATCCAGAATGGGGATACTAATAGTAGACAATTACCCTTACTATTTCAAACTATTGCAAGAGTATGACAGCAAAAACACTGATTTTCACATCCATTCTTGCATAGCTTGATCATCATAAGAGAACAGGGGAAGGGAAGGGAAGGGAAGGGAAGGGAAGGGAAGGGAAGGGAAGGGAAGGGAAGGGAAGGAAAATAAAGTCAAAA
>NW_008600789.1:3786-6859 GCF_000691845.1 Merops nubicus
GGGAAGGGAAGGGAAGGAAAATCAGCTAAAGATTACTCAAAAAGTTATAAATCAACACATTTTGACTTTTTTTTCAAAAGATTTGGCAGAAAGTAATAGGTGCAAAGGATTACTGAAATACTGACATCTTGTAATATCAATTTCCCATCTTCTAAAAGTTTCATCTCTACAAAGATGACAGTTATCATATAATTCAAATCTAAATAGTGTCCTTGAAAGCTATTTTAATATTAAGACACAAGAAACTGTCCAGGACATCTGTAATAAAATAAAAGAAAAAAAGAAAGTGTAGATGGAACAACAAAAGATGTATTATGATAGACCTGCAAAAGTGCAACTGATACTAAATATTTTTCTGTTCATGTATGAGGCAATGTAGAAAGAAAAGAGAAAATAACAACATGGAGTACATTTATCATGTTCATACATATTTGAAACAACAACCATAAATAATGCTGGATAATAGCATGAGAAAGTAAAAAGCAAGGTATAAATCTATAGGAAGTGTGGAAAAGATTATAAGATAAATTATCTATATCTGCTGCAATATCAGACTATTTCTAAATAAAAAGAGTAAAAAAAAATTGCAGACATTCAGAAAAGAGTGATGTGTAACCCACTGAAATACAACATAAATGTTGACTAGCTGTATGAGAAAAACAAGTATAGTAAGACAAAACACAGGAGAAAAAAAAAGAGACAGAAAAATCTTGCTTCATTTTTTAACCATAGTGTTTATTTTCATGTATTTATAGCAATGGGTTACTATCTAGTATTATAACAGCTTGCAAAATGAAATTTAAGCAAATGAAATGCTTATATACTTGTATTAATATATTAATACTATATAGAAATTTATAACACTCTAGTTATATGCTAATAAATTATACTTTAGTAAAACAAATATTACTAAAAAATATTCCAAAAGGACAGTGTTACCATATACCTATATTTTTAAAACACCTTTTTATAACAACACATTGAGCATTTGTAACTGCAGCACACCTTGAAGTCTACAAAGCTTCAGGATGATCAATGATCATATTTTGCTACTGTGCAAACCTTTGACGTACCTTTTTCCAGTACCTTGCACCTTTCAGCACCAGTTGCCTCCATTTTTGCAAGGCAACAGTAAACGAATTTTAAAATTACCACCTGAAAGCATTGAAAAAGTGAGAACACGTCTACCAAGGAGAAGAGCAGAATCTAGATCATCTGGAGCAGGAGCCAAACACAATGCTTTGTCTTCTCATACCCAGTTTCAAGTATAACTTTGGTGCCTCTACCACTTCGATGATCTTGGAAAAAAAGTATTTAGGATATACAAACTGGCAACGGGACATCACATAAGTCTATTCAACTTAATTATACTATTATTAGTTCCTTCATTAATGCAATCATTATTATTTTTATTATGCCTCCTTAAAGGCTTGATTTATTAAAAAAAAAAAAAAAACACAAAAATTTAAAAAATTGTTAAAGACCTATTTAAAAAACTGTTTTCCTGGCTTTAATTTTTGCAAGACCTGTCTCCTTTCTAACTGATTGTTATCTATGTATTTGACTGTTGACTCTTCCATCCACGCCACTAAAGGTGTTTTCAAGAATTCGCCCTACTGCAATGCTCATAACAGAGCCAATTTGTTGCAACAGGGATTTCAGCGCTCTGTGCAGCGACTATCAGAACAAAGCAAAACATAAGCAGTCAAACACACTGTCTTCAAATCCGGCACCACGTTCAAAGATTGATCTGTATAATAGATCTTGTCCTTAAGCATAGCTCTGAATGTCATTCCCATTAATCCAAAGGTCCTTTCAAAGACCAGTATATCTGGATTCTATGTTTTCTGTCTTTATAATGAAACTCTTTATACCCAAAACAGGTAGTGTAGCAGCATTATGCTGTGTGCTGTAATCCACTGTTACCTCAAAGAGATATATATAAGAGATATATCAATATGTCAATTACCTTTAATTAAATGAGTATCATCTCTTTAGAATCAGATCTCTGCCAAAATATTAAAAAAAAAAGTGTTGTTGCAAGTTGGCTAGCCAACCCTTCATCAACTGGCTGATTGCTGACAGCTCAGTGGTACATGAATCAAGAGCCAGAATGTCATTTGCTAACATACCGGGGAAATTATTTCTGGCACTAAACTACACTTGCATGTTATAAAAAAATGCTTTTATAGATCTCCACAATGAGTTCAATGAGACCAACAGAACAAGTCTGGTTGTCAAGTCCTGTATACATGTCACTATTAATATAGCAATGAAAAATACTTGCTTTTTCTATATAAATCCTAATGAACAAAAACAAGAACAGCAAATTGGGCCAATCTTTTTAGAAGGGCCTGTTGAGACAGGACAAGGGACAATGGTTTTAAACTAAAAAGTGGGTAGATATAGACTAGATCCTAGGAAGAAATTATTTTTACACTAAGCATAGTGAAACAGTGGCAGAGGTTTCTCAGAGAGGTTGTAGGTGCCCCATCCCTAGAAGTTTTTAAGGTCAGCCTAGACAGGGCTCTGAGCAACCTGATCTAGTTGAAGATGTCCCTGCTCATTCCAGGGGGTTGGACTAGATGGCCTTTAAAAGTCCCTTCCAACCCAAACTATTCTATGATTCTAACTGAGAAGAAATACAGCATTCTAACTGGGAAGAATACAGCATTCTACCTGAGGACTCCCAGAGAGAGTAGAATAAGAGTTGACCTCAAAGCACATAAAGCATTCACTCCCAAGATGAGACAGCTTCCTCTTTTTTTTTTTTTTTAATAAATTATTTACTTAAGAATTGAAATAATTTTTTCCTCTTTTGCTCTACTGATGATATCTGTTTTTATAACAGCATCTGAACAAAACACACTTTGAGGAGATAGGGTCACTAATCTTTATATCATGAAGTGGACTGTGATCATCAGTCCACATCTGAAGTGGTGTCACTGTTCAGAATCTGAAAGCCCTAGTATCAGAATCAGAGAAAAATCCTTCTTTCCAGTCACATTTATTCAGTTTCTATTAAGATGCTTTTTGAAAAACCAAAGAAAAACCAAACAACCTACTAGAAGCT
>NW_008600789.1:6908-11366 GCF_000691845.1 Merops nubicus
TAAGCAGTAGAAGGCAGGGTCACAGTCCTTTCATCTTCTGATGCATCTTGTACTCCCATCCTCATGAAACACCATCAGTAAGACAAATCCTTGGCACGTTCTACCGCTTGGCAAGTATATTATTCTTCTAGTACATATAGAAAGGTGGTATGAGGAAAACACTGAATTTAGGTCACCTTTTCAATAAAGGGACTGCTTTAAACTCTGGCCCCGTTTTTAATATATATTTTTTTTTTTTTTTATAGCAAGAATCTTCTTTCCAGTGTTCAAAGTCCTTCATGGTCTTGGCCCTTTAACTGGGACCAGTGACCCAGCCATGGCTGGATATTTCTGATTTTGCTCTACAGCAAAATCCTGAAATTAAACACACGTACAGAGCTGACTTTGATTTGGACTTCCTCCAACCTATCTAATCCTCTAAAAAATTTCCAGCAGGTCTTGTCACAAACATTTCTGCAAATCTTAAGAATATGCTACAAAGTATGCAACAAATATTCTCAGATCTATCCTGCAAAATTATATTCTAGTGGACTACAGGCCATAATTCCTTAGCCAATGCACAGATCCCCAGGGACACTGGTGACAAGTGATAGGCAGTCTGGATTTGGCCCACCTATGCGAGACAGAGGCATTCTTAAACAGTGTAGAAGACACATCAGTCAGCACTATTTAAACTGTGGGACAAGAAATCATTTCCTGGGGCACATGCCTAAAGAAACCACTGAGTTTTGCTTATTCCTTTTGAAGAGGAGAGGCAGCTAGCTCCTTTGAAAATATTCAGTAGTCGTAATCCTGGATGGACACAGGTTCCTCCCTGCAACTTTATGCTCTATATCTCTCCTTTGCTAAGGAGGACATAGCGAAGGCATATCCTGCAGTTTCCCAGTGGGCAGGTCTAAATTGCTTCTGACTCATCATATTCATTGCTGGTATCTGAAGTGCCTTTGAACTCTGGAAATTGCTCTGAATTACAAGAGCTAGAGTTTTTATATGATACAGCCTTAAGGCTCATTTTGAGCCGGACCCAAAAGTCTTAGTAATTTTTGAAAATGGTCTTCGAGTCTAGCATCCAGTATCTTCAATTGTTTTTCTGGCTTTTTCTATAGGCCTGAACAGGTTATTAAAGAATTAAGATTGCTGTAGAGCTATGGAACACTATGATTCCTAATGTAAGTGCTTTTAAAAAGGTGCTGTTCTTCTGCAGTGTTTTGGTTTGAAATGTTAAACTTGAGCAGTATAATGTCAATGTTCATATTCATGATTGACGTTAACCATTCTAAGTTGTTTACGTGCTGTTAGAGCTATAGAGCTATTGAAAAACTGCAACAGGAAAGCAGTTCTAAAAAACTTCTTTTGCATTCAAAGACCTTTAAATAAAAAGGAAAAAATATACTTTTTTTATGTTCTCCATTCCGAATACTACATGTTAGCCCACAGGTCATTTCTGTAGCTAATATATGAACTGAAACACTGAAAACAGTGAATACTTTCCAGTACTAAATTCTGAACAAATATTATTATAAAGACAAACAAGACAAACCCTTCTAAACATTTAATCATTCTGCAGGTAACATATAATATCTGACTACAACATTTATTCATATTGTGAAAACATTTTCTATGTGGGCTCAGACAAAAAATAAATTTTAATACTTATATTAATCCTTAGTTCAAATTTAAATGACCTTAATTCAGTTTCTCTTGGAAATAACTTAGGGAAATTTAAATCTGAGCCATTTTATTATTTTATGATAGGAAGAAACTAATTTGACCAGATGATGATATTAGCATTAGAGATGTCCGCTTCTAAAGGTCATACACCACTGCACCTACAATCAATGCAGACTGATGTCATTTCTTGTGTGCAATTCATTTGGTACCAGATGAATCGCATCTTTGAAAGTGCTGTCATCTTTCCAGTGACAAACAAAACCTAAGACAATCACGTATCTGAGCCTAGTCAAAATCTATTAAAAAAAAAAAAAAACAAAAACAAAACAACAAAACCCCCTGCATTTTAACATCTCAGAATAATTTTATTTTAGCCCTCCCCAGGACATCCAAAATTATTTCAATGAATTTTGTAATATGGAATATCATTTAATTTCTAAATTATTTTCGTAAACACATACCATATCAAAAGATAAGTTACAAACACACGTTTCATTTTGAATGGAAGTAGACTGGTAAGTGATAAGTTGCCTTTTTTTTTTTTTTAGAGAAATTTGTAGTTAATTCAATATTTACACAAGGACAAGGACAAATACTACTTGACATCAAATTAATCTTTACAAGAAGTCATTCTAAGCTAGGATAGAACAAAGGTGTTTATTCTCCTACACTTTAGGTCTATTCCACTGGAGATGTATTCAGGAAAGTGTTAAGGATTTCAAGCACTAAATCATTGACTCATTTGATAACCCGTTTCACATGGTCTGATCATGAATTTATTTGATAAGATAAAATACAATGAAATTGCACTTTGAAAAATTTGAAGTTTTAAACTGAATTGTCAGACTTTGAGAAAATTTTTTATAATTCCTATGCCAATTGATTGAACAAGCCAGTTACACCAGTACAAACTGAAAAGCAGAGATACTGTTTGAATACAATAAAATGTAAGAACAGTGTTGCCTAATGGCTGTATTGCCATGTTTTTTCATCACTCCTAGCTTACACTATATGTGAAAATAACTATTTAAGTCTTTGCATTTCAATTCCTGTAGGCTCTGATTCATCAATTATAGTTCACAGGAGACTTAAATTTGGACTGCCATATGTCCTCTTGGTCTCAGACTACGTAAAATGTCCTTAATGGACTTGAAACAGCTAAAAGGCAAAAAACCACTCTAGTACTTCTTTTCCTATTTGAAGGGAGGTGAGTAAACCCAAGAGACAAGCAGGTAATTTATAGTTAAACATTTTCCTTTGATCTGTATATCGCTTTTTCTATTTCAGACTAATTTGATTAAGTACGCACAAAGGGGGAGCCAAAGGAGAAAGGTTTTTCTTCAGGCAGCCAGCCAGGAAACACAGTAGCAGAGACCTAATTTTTTATTATTATTATTATTGATCAATCTCCAAGTGATACACATAATTGACTCAAAAAAATAGTGGAGCTGAATTAAATGTGAAACATTTAAGCATACTTAATATGGGGTTTTCCAGTGCTAAGGGCTTGAACAGTTTCAATTTCTTTCAGTACCACAGAAAACGTAGGTAAAATTGTATCAGGTTATTTATTTTTCAGCTGAACTTCAACAACTGACAATATGGATGCTGTTACCCCACCGCAAATATGAAGAAAAATGCTCCAGCTTATGTCCTCTCTTGTTAAGACTTAAGCAAATGCATTTCATATTACATTTCCTGTCAGTTACACAGTCAAAGTACAAAGTAATTACCTACATCCGATTTAGTCATTTAGTGCTTTTTATAAAGCACAAGGAGAAATGGCAGATGTATGGAGTGATTCATCTCATTCTAAAGTAGACACCTAAAATATATCAGAAAAAATATGCTTTAAAAGTACCTGCTTCTTTTTTACTAGGGACCCTACCAGTTTAGATGCATACATCTAACAAAATTTGCACGAGAAAAACTCAACCACAGTTACAACAGGTCAGCTTATAGATGACAACTCATCCCTGGCAGTAATTCATTTGTATGTTTGAGCTGTGAAGATTTTTTCCATGTAAAGACAAAGAAATGTAGTATTGGCTCCTGCTTGCCTCAACTGTGAAAACATAAAAGCGTGGTGAATCACGAATTAGAGAACTGTCACTCACTTCAGTCCTGGTTTTCTGAGGGCAAACAGGTCTATGTCCTTTGTGGTAAGTGAGACCTGTGGGCAGAAGATGACCCTGGTTGTGGCTTCATAAATTGTAAGTTCAGAATACACACTGCTTTTAACTGACCTCAGCAAGAAATATACAATGGTGTAACCCAGTAAGATAACCAACTCTGGTCCTGCCTATATTGCATCTTACCATCAATTATAAACTTTTTACTTATTTATACTTCAAAATTGTGAAAGCTTGGGCAGCAAAACTGGACTAGTCATACATCTACTGGGTATGTACACAGTACTGTGACAAAGTGGGACTGTTATAAAGCAAAGCAAAACTAATAAGGGACAGTAAATCATCATTAGTAAAGGTAAACAGCAGTTTTCAAGATTTGCTTATTCTTCAAATGTCTGTTCTAGTATAGAAAGATTTAATCTTTACCTGATGGGTAAAACTCACACACAAAAAACATCAGACTTCTCTGAATGAAACATTAATGCGTATAGAGTCTAGACTAAGCTTTTACCGGGACAGATGTTACCACAAGTGAACCACTAATGATTTTACATCAGTTAAAAGAGGAATATGAACTAACTACTGCAAAAAAGTGAAAAAATTCTATACTTGCCAAAGTTTGGGGTCAGGGCAGCCCCCAGAACCGTAACAGATG
>NW_008600789.1:11609-20699 GCF_000691845.1 Merops nubicus
GAATGAGGGAAAGACACATTGATTAAAAAGAAAACAGCTTAATACTACCACTAACAATAATTATAGTAATAATGATAATAAAATAGAAGATGTACAAATATACACAAGATCAGTATTAAACCCAACTCCCCCTGATGGCAACACATCACCGTCAACCCCAGCTGAGGAGCAGCCCCCGGGGAGAGGGTCCCAGGCTGGTCGCAGCCACAGAGGGTGACTGAGCACAGAAGCTGGATTCTGGAACTCAGTTCAGGAACACAGGGCTCGGGATCACAGGCAGGATGGATGAAGTCCTCCTCAGATGCCATCCACTGCAGCAGGAGCAGCCAGCAGCCCAGCAGCAGCAGACAGAAGGGAAGAAGAACGGAAGGGGCAATGGAAGGGCCTGTCCCTCCTGATCCTTCAGCTCCTACTGGATATGATGGCTGTGGGATGGAACACCCCACAGGTGAATCTTGGGGTCAGTTTTTCTGTCTCCTCCTCCCCGCAGGTGCGGGGTACTCTCTGCCCCCCTCCATGTGGGATCCAAGCTTAGCAGTGGCCTTGGTCTGCACACCAACCCCCGGCAGTAACTCTAAACACGGAACCTTATCACTGCTAAAGCCAGATAGTTTATGAAAATGCTGCTGACTTCAGACAGAGCAGTTAATTAGAAGAGCTTTAGCTAAAAAGTAAAATCATTAAGGAGAACCAGCTCTATTTTACCCCAAACCAGGACAATACTTCATATATAAAATATATAAAATGCTTTATTCTGCGTAGCTTAGAAATTATTCAAACTCTTTTAAAAGACCACATATAGTATATAGTTTATTTCTAAAATTAAATAACTCCTTCACTGCCAACCAAAATTGCTGTCAATGCCTCATCTAGGACGGTGGTTAACAGCATTTAGAAACAATACTGGTGAGATATAATATGTTTTGCTGGGTGGATCCAGCATCATAGTTACTTAAGAGATTATCTGCTAATTGATGTTCTTCATCTGAATTCATAACACCACCACTGTGGTAACAGTTAAGTTGTTTTTAAGGATGCACTTCATTATAATCCCATGTTTGGAGAGGCTTATAACCTTAAATAAATTATCTGCTCATAAATTTATTCTCAGCCCAAAGAAGGTATTTTGGAACAGTCTGACACAACATTATTTGACTGATTAGGATTTGCATGTTCAAAAATGTGCTACTTCTTTTGCCTCTTTTTGATGACACATTAACATACTTGTCAACTTATAGTACTCAAAACTCTGCAGGTTTTTCAAGGCGCCAGCTTGCAGTTCTCAGCAAGTAGAAATGCTTCTGACACATTTGGGAGATTGCTTACAAATAACACAGGATTAAGTGTTGCTCAATTAGGGAAAGGTCAATGATAGTTGAAATTGCCCAAAAGGAGCAGTGACACTGAAGAAGCTATCATGACTTGTTACATTTTCCAGTCAGTCAAAAAGGACAAGTCCACTGGCATGGAAAATCCTGCTTCTTCAACTTTCCCTCTCAAAACAAAGTAGACATAAATTTGTTTATACTGGCTGGAAAAAAATATTTACCTGTCCTAAACTATTATTATCCTGTAAGAATACTACAGCTAAACAGGTGACCACGCATATCAACACCTGACACTTAGGCACAGTTCTGTGGGTTTGAGCCTAGGCATTCTGCAGTGAAATATGAGCCTAGATATGTTGCTGCTACTCTCATGTTATCCCCACTCTAATGGTTTAGTGACAGCGTCAAAGTAATTAAGCACCTCAGAAAAACAGCTGTAGAATCTGATCCAGCCTCCTGAATAACACCAATGAGGCATGGGCTGTCACCTCCTCACAATTACTCAACAGAAAACCCAAACCACTGATGTCAGGATCACTGGGAATTTGCAGATATAGAGGGAAAGGAAAGGAAAGGAAAGGAAAGGAAAGGAAAGGAAAGGAAAAAAACCAAACCTCCAAATCAGTCTTGCTATGATTTGGCCTTCCAGCACTTGCTGAATCTTCACAACAACAAAGCCTCATACAACGTAAGAAGAAACGATGGTCACAGAGTCACTATCACAAAAGGTATCCTCCTGGTCTTATGAGGCTGTCATTCCAACTGACATATGCTATAAAGTAATAAGCAACATCTTCTCCAGATCCCAGAAAGGAGGGAGATAAATGGCACTGAATTGGCTGTGTATCCCCAAAAATGTCTCAGACAAGCTACAGCCACAGCCGGCTGAGCAGCTGAGCCCTCAGAGACTAGGCTGAGAATCTCAGAGAGAAAGGAGAGATTTATTGCCATCCGGTAACAATGCTGTTGTCTCAGAGAGACCCACTGGGCTATGCAGCACCACCTAGCAACTCTAAAACTAGAGGGACATAATTAGGTAGCTTAATTACTGGGCTGCTTATAAAGTCAGAAATTCTGCATTATGTTTACATTGTTATTACAGTTATGTTCAAGGAAACTGAATCTTTAAGAGGCTAAGATGAGCCAGACCAAAGCAGTCACTGTCATCTGCTGTCTTGTTACATTATTCAGAGACTGCTGTTATACAGTATGGATCACCTAGGACTCAGATGCAGAATGTAGCAACTCTCTATCATGCTGCTTGGCACTGAGTGACTGCTGAAAAACACAGCAACCTTGATGGTTGACAAGCTCTATATATTCACAGGACAGCTACAGCATGAACAACTTCTAGTACAAGTTTCTTCGTTTTGCCTCTGCCATAATATCGCTATACTCCCAAGCTTCTCATAGGTGTACAGCAATCCTGAAAACCTCACTTCCATTAAAATGCATGGTTCTCTACAGGCTGCTAATTATTAGTAGCAGTGGTGGCAACAATCTGAGAGAGAGAAATACTTCCGTAATTTTGAATGAAGGTTTGATACAGCATAGCAAGGCAGAGACACAAATGCTCTGTCGTGCTTGCAGCCATAACCTCTTAGCAAACCAAAAAACTGTTGATGGGCAAATAAGGTTGTTAGCCACAGACTGGACATACAGAGTTCAAAGAATTCAAAGACCAGAAGCTGACCCTCGAACCCTGATCTTTTGTAAATTTCACATCAAAAGCAGATATGAATATGAAATATTCTATTAGTTTTCAATGGAAATCTCCACTTGGAATTTCAAACTAGCTCAAAATGTAAATATCTGCATAGACATTTGATGTCTTACTGTCAATTTTATTCTAAAACTTATTGGTCAATCCTTGTACGGAATTTCCCACACTTCTTGAACAATTTAACAATAGTTGATCTGATTGTTTAAATAGAGTTTTAAATGTCTTTAAATATGCTAATGTGATTCCAGTAGCATGCATGCTCTTGCTAAGCCATAGACTAACAGCTTTGTAAGTCATAAAGAACACACCCAACTAAAAGGTGAGGATATTGCAGCTGCAAATTCATACATGTTACACAACCGATGTGTATCATATGTAAATGAATACATTCAGTGAAGGAAAGAGCTGTCAGTATTACAGCACCCTTCTTTTTTTTTTTTTTTAATTCTAAAAGGTGTGAATAAGAGTCTTGAAGCCATATTCAGTGTCTGGAGAAAGCACTCCACTGTTTTAAGCCTGCAACAAAAGGAACAGTAAACAGCTATCGTTGAAATAATCCTTCCGGATTCTGCAGAGAATGAGGCAATTACTCATGTTGAGGTGAAGCCCTCATGCTTTACTCTTGTTTTCCTAGACCCAAATCCAAACTGTTTTTCTTCCAGAGAATAACCTGCTTTATTTCACTTTTTAACTCCAACACACACAACCACTATGTATACTAACTAGTTTTCTGTGTCAAGAGGCACCAAAAATATGCTAGTATTGTTGAAGAAACAAATGGGAAAACCTTGATTTGTCAGGGTGTTCTTGACAACAAAGAACAAACAAAAAGGATCCACATGAACACTGAAAAGCTTAACCAAAAAGAGAATCACATAGAATGGTGTTATTTTAAAAGCCCTAAAAAGTATCTCAGATGTACCCAGCAGGGAAATGAGGAGATTTTTTTACTTCTTTGTTACTGTTTTTCCTTGTTGCACTTTATAGCATAACATGAAGCCTAGGAACACGTTATAGTACTTTGTAGTAGAATTTAAGACTCGGTAAGTGTCTGTATTTTGCATAAAGCTATTGAATGAGTCTGTGCTTTCTGGCATAGCTTGCCACTGTCTGACAGCATTTTAAAAGCATACTGTGCTTCAACTACCAACACACAGTATTTGTTAGTTCTATGCTCCACAAGTTACTTTGTTATGTGCAATGGAATAATTACTATGAAGTTCCAGATTGTATCACTTTTGTCATAGTTGTTTATTAGATATGGAGCCTCATTTTGAACTTTCTATTTGTTTCCTTTACTGTGACTTCCATAGCATTAATAATATACTGTGATTTAATTGGAAATTAGACCAGACAACATTAAAGGAAATGTTGGTGATTCAAATCATTACAGGTTTTGCCTTACTGGCATGCAAGTGAGGTTCTTTAGAGAGTGCTTATTAGTCTGATTTGTGTTTAAAGGGTGTGTATATTTTTATAGTATTATCTAGTGTGTTTTCATTGCAATTATCTTAAAGCATTAACAGCATGACATAGGTACAAACGTGTATTACAGGAAAGGGTGAAAAAAAGTGAGCATTTATCATATACCTAAGAAAGCAGTTGAGTGCTAAAATAGATTTATTTTTTTTTTTAAGCTGATTCAGAAAAGGAAAAAGGCATATATATATAAACTCAGGTTTCAGGAAGAAAACCAGAAAATTAAGGTTCAGCCTAAAAATTAAGTTTATGGTTACTGTTTATACAATTTGGAGGGGGGGCTAGGAAGAAAAATTTACACTGAAGATATAAGGGAGAGAATCCTCTTTTTTTTTCAGAAAATACAATTCTCAGTCAGGTTTGCCATAAAGCTGATTATTTCTTTGGTCTTAATTTTTTACAGGCTGATGAGCAGGTCAGTCTTCTTACTGAATTAACTGATTTTCCAAGGAAATTGGTTTTGTTTAGCCATGAGTGGAAGCAGTGTGACAGCAGGAACAGCACGACAATACTCATGAGGGGGATTTGGACTCAGCAAAGAGGTTTTAAGCCATCTAGTTGGGTCCCAAAAACAAATACAGATCTTCCAGGGTCAAGGGAACTCTTCAAGGAACTTGCACCCTCAGCAAGTTTGCTGACGACACTAAGCTGTGGGGGTGCAGTTGACATGCCAGAGGGACAGGAGGCCATCCAGAGGGACCTGGACAGACTGGAGAGGTGGTTTCAGGTGAACCTCATGAGGTTCAACAAGACCAAATGCAGCGTCCTGCATCTGGGGAGGGGCAACTAACGTTACCAATAGAGGCTGGGAGAGGACACGTTAGAAAGCGGTCCACTGGAGAAAGACTTGGGGATACTAGTAAACCAGAAGCTGGACATGAGTCACCAATGTGCAGCAGTAGCCCAGAGGGACAATCAAATCCTGGGCTGCATCAAAAGAAGCGTGGCCAGCAGATGGAGAGAGGTGATCCTGCCCTTCTGCTCTGCCCTGGTGAGACCTCACCTGGAGTCCTGTGTCCAGCTCTGGAGCTCCCAGCACAAGAAGGACATGGAGCTACTGGAATGTGTTCAGAGGAGAGCCACAAAAATGATCAGAGGGCTGGAGCAGCTCTCCTATGAGGACAGGCTGAGGGAGTTGGGGTTATTCAGCCTGGAGAAGAGAAGGCTCTGGGGGGACTTTATAACTACCTTCCCGTACCTGAAAAGGGCCTCCAAGAAAGCAGGGGAGGGACTATTCACAAGGGTTTGTAGTGACAGGATGAGGGGTAATGGCTTTAAGCTAGAAAGGGGTAGATGTAGGCTAGACGTTAGGAAAGAGTTCAACATGAGGGTGATAGACCACTGGCATAGGTTGCCCAGAGAGGTGGTGGAGGCCCCATCCCTGGGGACATTCAAGATCAGGCTAGATGAAGCTTTGACTATCTTGATCTAGTTGGAGATGTCCCTGCTTATTGCAGGGGGGGTTGGACTAGATGACCTTTGGAGGTCCCTTCCAGCCCAGACATTCTATGATTCTATGATTCAGCATGCCTGACACTGCTGGGAAGGGATATCTTTGGAGGATGTGACTTCTAGCTAGCTCTAGCAGCAGAAGGGCAAATGGCAGCAGGCCAGGAACTCTGCTGAGAATAATATACACTTGTGCAACAACTGTGTTAATGTACCACAGGCATAGTCCTTTAGCACCCACTGATGCCACTACCCCATCACGTCAAGGACCTAACCCATGTGGAGCTCCCGAAGGCAGGTGCAGCTCTGCAGGCCTGGGGAAGCAGAGTGCACCTAGTGCAGACACCTGGTATCATCTAATTGATCTCAGGGCCAGTGATAATGGGATCTTCACCCATGAGCACTGGCTGAGGTCTGTGTCACCAAGGAGCTATGGGAAGAAGCCAGCAGGTTATACAGCATCAAGAATGATTGGAGGTTGACTGGATCTTTTCTGAGATCCTGCAGAACATGAAAGTCTGGACCCCAGCTACACTGAAGGAAGGGGCATAGAGAATCTGCACCCACTGAATCAGGAAATAGATTCGCAGGATGGTGAAATGTGAATGTACAGGCTGGAGAAAGTGTTCAACAAAGAGAGATGACAAGTCCAGAAGAATAATCTCATGCACCAGTACAGACTGGGGGCTGACTGTCTGGAAGGTAGCTGTGCAGCAAAGAACCTGAGGATCCTGTGGGATCAGCATGAGCCAGCAATGTGTCCTTGCAGCAAATGAGGACAACTGCCTCCTGGACTGTGAGAGGAATAATATCACCAGCAGGTTGAAGGAGATGATCCTTCCTCCCCCAGCACTGGTGAGGCCACACCTGGAATATTGTGTTCAGTTCTAGACTCCCTAGTAGAAGAGAGACAGTGGCATATTGGAGCAAGTCCCATAAAGGAACAAGAAGGTGATTAGGGGATAGAACACTTACATGTGAGGAGAAGCTCAAAAAGCTGGGACTGTTCAGACTAGAGCAATGTGTACAAATACCTCATCAGGGGAGGGGTCTAAATAAGATGGAAGACAAGAGGCAATGGGCACAAATTAAAATGCAGGACATTCCATTTAGATATGAGAAAAGCAATATCTATTGTAAAAGTGATTAAACACTAGAACAGGTTGCACAAAGAAGTTGTGTGATCTCCATGTTTGGACACATCTGGGCAAATTGCTTTAGCTGACCCTGCTTTGAGCAGACTGTAGAACTAGATCTTCTCCAGAGGTGTCTTCCAATCTCAACCATTCTGTTATTCTGTGAATCTGTCAGATTTAACTGAACTACTGTAATGGTTTGAAAACAAACCAGTGAGAGACTCCAAGTCAGAAATACAATTTAATGAGAAAAAAAAAAAAAATAAAAGCAATAATACAAAGGAAAACCACAGACAGAGTCAGAATACAACCTGATACTCTGTAGTTAGGGTGGTGGTAGCAGTCCAGATGAAGCAGTGGTCTCGTAGAAAAAGATCTGGTAGCTCTTGTCCTCTGGAAATCCAGTGGGTAAGGCCCCCTGTGCTGTACTGAACCCCAGTTTATATCCAGGTGGGAGCACTTGGCTCCTCCCCCTGGGTGGAGCATCTCACAATGGGTTGATATCAGTCTATGAGTCATGCAGTGGGTCCTTGATGGTCCATTAAACAGAAATAGCTCCTGGGGGGAGCTCTGTATGAGTCATGGGGTGAGGCATGGATGGGCCCATTAACAGGGAGGACTCCTCCTGCTGGGTGGGAAGGTGTTAACATCTCCCCTGACCTTGAACCTCTTTCCTTATCTGTTATAGCCTGGGGTGTGAGGTCTGTCCTGGGCAGCTGCTACCCATGATTTCCTTAATAGCCCATGAGCACTGACATAGAGAGTATAGAATATACAGTTTTGGTTCTACCCACATAAGGATAAACTGGTCCCAGCCCCTGTAACCATGACAACTACCATATCTGTGTTGCTTTTCAAAAAGAGCAAAGCAAGAATCCATGTCCCTTATTTCCCTGCCATCTTTGCTGAAAAGTCAATATTTGTGTTACTCCCTACCCAAAATGCTTAATCTCTTTGAAAGAAATGATGCGTAGGATAATCCACCTTGTGACTTCAGCTGTTCAACAGGTTTAGATACTGAGTTGTGTTTGGTGTGTCTTGTGAAGTAAACAGAATAGGGTTGATTAAAAAAGATTTTTATGAGATGATTATGATTGAAATAATATTCATCTTTTTCCTCCTTCTTGCTCATTCCTAAATGGTTTCGGTTATTAATTTCCTCTCTGGTTTTAGCTGTTTGCAAGTTCCAGTTTTACAAGAATGGTTTTTACCCACAACATATTCAAAACAACCAGAACTGGAGCACTTCAGTCCCTAGAACTCCAGGTTCTCCATTCCCTAGTGAGAATCTTTGAGAAATATAAATTAAAATTAGTTTCAGTGGATTGAATTAATTATTCCATTTATTGGTTATTATCTTGCTTTGTGGTTTTATGTGCCTCTGAACTGTAGATGGAATTAGAGAAGAAGAAGAAAAAAGAATCAACTAATTAATCTTGGGCTTCCAAAAGAGACAAAAAAAGTCTGAAAGATGAGAAGAAATAAAGTAAAAACTTGATTAAACTAACAAAACCCAATAAAACCAAACACAAACTTTCAAAGACCATAGAGCTAAATGAAATATAAATTTAATTCATGTTTATGCACTGCAATTACTCAGCATATGTGGTTATTTATATGTATGTATAGAAATTCAATGTATTGGCAGAAAATTTCATGTTTCTATAGCACTCCAGAAATTATGAATAAAATGTTTAGTTCAGAAGGTTGCATATTCCATACTTATGTTGGCCCACACTGGATGTATGAGCACTGCCAACAAAAACCAGCCACCATTTACCAGTCAAAGAAGAAAAAGATAGTTGTTCAGTAGTAGGTGCTATTCAAAGCAGGCACCAGGGACAAAAATTTAGAACTGGCACGTGTTGTGAAGACATGTCTTAGAATCAAGTAACATATGCCATGTGCCTAAAATGAAGTGTGGTTTGAGTTGAATCTAGCTAGGGAAGTTAAAGGGAACATCAAGAATTTCTAC